>NC_041401.2:13495787-13533287 GCF_900747795.2 Erpetoichthys calabaricus
GTATTTGGAGAAAGAAAAGTTAAGGACAGGAATTGGGGGTTAGTACGTTTGAAAAAGACAGTACTGCTGCAATAAAGTATTTCATCGAAGGTCGCGCATGGCGCAGTAAGAATCTTGCATGAGGCAGGAACAATCACTGCGCCACCGTGTTCCCATGTTTAATAACATACCTTAACTCCTATCATCATGAAAATGATATCAAGTATACATCTCAGTATTTTAATTATTCAGAGAGCTGTAATATCATGAATATAATGGATTGTGTCCTGTCGGAGGAAGAGAAAGCCCGTTTAAGAAGCACATAGTGATTCACACACACAGAGCACATAGAAGAACGCATAAAAAACAAAGCATTTGACGTGCTACCTTAGTTATGATGGGATTTGAGAAACCAGTAAATTAAGCAATTTTAAGATGAAGTTTATGATGTTCTACTTTAATGACAAAATAAACTAAAAATTAAATTAAAGTGGAAATTTCAAGATTAAAGTTGACATTTCATTCTTTTTTCCCACTGTGTGCCTATTTTTTTTCCTCTGTACCTAATAAGCTTTCATATGACACTTAGACGGTGGGTTACGACTCGCCTTTTCATGGCGACTTTGATATCTGACAACTTCTTTTTTATTTCCGGCACTGTGCGACTTTGTGAACTTGAGCTTTCGAGTTTCTCCGACACGTTATGTCACTCGATCAACTTCCTTTTGTTGTTTATACCACTGTTTAAACCAACAAATAGTACATTTTTCCTTGCCTCCACTTGGTATTCGCTGAAATTCTTTTATTTCCCCCCGTGCTTTTGCCATTGCCTTTTCATAGAATGTTGATCTTAAGGGCTATTTATATTGATTTGCATATTCAAAGAGGCGTAATTCTGGGAGGAGTTTGGGGAGTGGCAGCAGGCGCGTGCATGTGCGTTACTTTTCACGCTGACCGGGATTTATGGAGTGGAAGAGCGTGGAAGTTGGCGAACACACAGATTTATGCATCTGGATTTTTTTGTGCGTACGCACATTTCCGCATTTGTCCTTACGCCATGTTTTAGTGTGAATTCTACGCATGCAGTTATGCATGAGGCCCCTGGTGCTCTGTGCCGGGTTACTTCAGAATAGGCTGTACGTTTTACTATATTATTGGTATTACTAGGACTGCAAAAAGTCACTATAAATTGGATAAGCATGAGTGAGTTAGTGAGAGTGCCTAATGATGAATTGGAGTTCTATCCAAGGGTGTGCGTGGCATTGTGCCTAGTCCTGTTAGATATTCTCTGAGTTATGTAGTGGAAAAATGAATTAATGACTTTACTTTGGCTCAGAGTGAGCTCAGCAATGAACTGGTGTCCCATCCATGGTTGGTTGCTCTCTTGCACCTGATGTTAGCAGGATGAGCTTCATCTTCTGACAATGCATATTTAAAAATTGGAAGGCTTAAGCAAAGCAAAGCAAAGCATTGATAAGTAATATCATATGCTTAAATGTACATTCATTCCTTTTATTACTAATCATTTGGCTGATGCCTTTATCCAGGGCAACTTACAATATTTGAAAGAAATACAATTGGTTACAATACGTTTCTTTTTCCATTTGGAGCACAGGCAGGTGAAGTAACTTGCTCATGGTTACACAGTGTCAGTAGAAGGATTTGAACCCATATCCTCAGGGTTGGGGTCCAAAACCAGACTGACTGCATACTATATTCATTTTTTTTTTGGTCCATTCATTCTGAAATGAAACTAAGGCCTGCAAAATGTTTTACTGTATCATTGTTACATTTGTTAATCTGGTACATTACATGTAGAAGGAGCATTGAGTGCTGAGTCTGTTATCGTGTTTCCCCGAAAATAAGACCGGGTCTTACAGTATATTAATGTTTACACCAAAAGATGCAGTAGGACTTATTTTTAAGGAATGTCTTATATTTATTCATGTACAACAATATACATTTATCCAAATACAGTCACGTCATCTAGGTCCTCTCCCGTTAATACGGCAGGTAACTGATCAACTAACATTGCATATTATGTTAGCGCGATTTGCCTTATTGCAAAACCTGCTATTACTGTGCATTGCATTTAGATGACCATGACGAGAGAGACAGACAGAGTCTGGCTGGCTTAGATGCTGGCAGTTCTCGCTGCAGTCTACCGGTAGGTAGCTTCTCCTTTCACAGAGGCGGGGAAAAGTAAAAATTCCTTCCTGAAAAAGCAGATATGCTTATATTTCTGCAAAAGAATTGTTAATTCTCCATAGTTGATGGTTGCAGAATTGCACTGTGCACAGTTCCATTGGACTTGAGTTGATTGTATTTGTTGCTGGCTGATGTAGTTTTATTTTTGAGTGCTCAGCTCATATATACTTTTAAAAAGGAGAGTGTAAATGTTACTGGACATTCTTGTGTAATTGCCACAGAATTATTTATGTTATACTTTGTTGTTGCTACAGAAGAATATTTATTTTATTATTATTTTACATTTACAAATTTTTTTCTGGGGACCCCGTGGCACCCCATCGAGGAGCTGTAGGCTGTGAATCTCTTAAGATCTCACTGTTGGGTTTGTAAGGTCATGCTACTCCTAAATTTCTGTCTTGTTCAAAGATAAGATATAAAACAAAGTTCTAAGATAATCGACCTGTGTGTTCTCCTTTTTTAAAAATAAGAATCGATAGGAGAATCGTTAAAGAATCGAATTGTTAAACGGACTCGAAAATGGAATCGGAATCGTGAAAATCTTATCAATTCCCATCCCTAGGCGCCTTACTTTTCAGCTGACGATCTTGACTAGGGCTTATTTTTGGGGTAGAGCTTCTATTACAGAGCAGACTGAAAATTATGCCTGGGCTAATTTTTGGAGCAGGTCTTATTTTCGGGGAAACACGGTATGCACACTTCATATCTAACAGGAAGAGCAAACGAACAGGTGTATTAAGCACGACCACAATGGCTGTGCTGTGTTGTCCATTAACAAATTTATCATTTACCAAGTTTAAACTATTTTTCAGAATGAAGTAATTTTTAAACATAAATTAATGTGCGGTGCCTTACAAATCCAGCATTTTGGATTTGTTTCCAATGCTCAGACACCTATGGGAATTTTATACATTCTCCCCATGACTGCATGGCTATTTCTTCTGACATTCCCAAACTTTAGGTAAATCAGAGATTCCGGAGTGACCCAGGGTGGGCATGCAGTTAGTTGTTTGTGACAGACTGCCTTGTACCCAGTGTTTCTGGGATAGTAGACAGTAGAATCTTAACTTTCCATCCATTCATTATCCAACCTGCTATATCCTAACGGATACGGGGGTCTGCTGGAGCCAATCTCAGCCAACACAGGGCGCAAGGCAGTCAACAAACCCCGGGCAGGGCGCCAGCCCACCACAGGGCAGAATCTTAACTAGGAAAATAAAATCCAAGCACATCACAGCAGTCTTAGCGTCACTACATTGGTTACCCGTGCCATTTAGAATTGACTTTAAAATACTGCTAATGGTTTACAAAGCCATCCTATATCTTGGAGTGCCTGTCACCTGACACTCCAAATCGTAACCTTAGATCTTCAAATGAGTGTCTGCTTAGAATTCCAAGAGTTAAACTTAACAGAAGTAGTGAGGCGGCCTTCTGCTGTTATGCACCTCAAATCTTGACTGATAGAAATTCTCCAGGCTAATACGGTGGAGCACTTTAAAACACTGATAAACACTCATTATTGTAACATGGCTTTCTCATAGCTACATTTTAGTGTAACCCTGATATTCTGTATATGCATTGAATTATCATCATTATTCTTGGTGGCTCCGAAATCCGTACTAACCTCTACTTTCTCTGCTGTTCTTTTTCCCGTTTTCTGTGCTGGCGATCTGTGCCACCACCACCCAATCTGGGCACCATGCAGTCCCTCCATTGATGGATTGAAGGCCAGAGGTCCACATTCCTATCATCATCTAATTCTTCTACGTGGAGTCTGAAAACCCTGAGGACTGATTGAGATCATTGATTTCAGGTAGAATGCCTAGAGGGGGCCCGGTGGTCTCGTGGCCTAAGAACCCCCTGCAGATTTTGGTTTTTTCTCCAGTTGTCTGGAGTTTTTTTTTGTTTTTTCTGTTCTTCCTGGCCATCGGACCTTACTTTTATTCTACGTTACTTAGTATTGCCTAATTTTATTTCTGTATTTTGTCTTTTTACTGTTTCTTCATCCTGTAAAGCACTTTGAGATTCATCTTTTGTAAGAAAATGTGCTATAGAAATAAATGTTGTACCTGGCCCTTCGTGAGTCTGTGTGTTACAGAATGTTATATTATGCTATGTTACAAATTAATGCAAGGTGCTTGGGTTCTATTCAATAAGGGCGCGCACAAAAAGGCGAGCTTCAAAAGGGCGACCTCAATTGGGCGCAGCGAATAAAGGCAAACGCAACAAAATTATTACAGAAAATTTATTAGATAAAGGCAATGATTGAACATATAAAAAGGCAAAAGCAAGAATATTAAAACATTCGCTCAATTGAGGTCGCCCTTTTGAAGCTCGCCTTTTTGTGCGCACCCATATTGAAGGATACCAGGTGCTTGACCATTACAAATGTGCAATGTTTAGAAGTGTTTCTTCTGGATTTACAGCATTTTAACAGGCACAATAAATTCCTCTATTAGGGAAACAAAAACAAGGACACCGACCTACAAAGAATCTGTTTATATTTAATAAGGTATATAAGGTTTGTTAAAAGAGCAGTAGAGTCAGTCATCGTCCAGTCCGCTATATCCTAACACAGGGTCACGGGGGTCTGCAGGAGCCAATCCCAGCCAGCATAGGGTGCAAGGCAAGAAACAAATCCCGGGCAGGGCACCAGCCCACCACAGGGCACACACACACGCACACACTCAGTGGCGTAGCTAGGTGGGGGCATCTGTCCCCGGGCGCAGCATCCAGGGGGGCGCCAAATTTCCCTTCCCCATTGCATTTTGGCAAACAGGAGGGGGCACGAAATCTTCAGTTGTCCCCAGGCGCTGAAAACCCTAGCTATGCCTCTGCACACACTAGGATCGCCAATGCACCTAACCTGCATGTCTTTGGACTGTGGGAGGAAACCCACGCAGACACGGGGAGAACATGCAAACTCCACGCAGGGAGGACCCGGGAAGCGTACCCTGGTTTTCTTACTGTGAGGCAGCAGCACCAACACTGTGCCACGGTGCCGCGCCAGCAGTAGAGTGCAATACATTATATTACAATCATAGTTTATCGATTTTATAGTTTAGCTCTTTAGTTATTTTTCTTACCCAGTAATCATTCCACCTCTTCTTTTGCTGGGGATGGTTATACAGTAGGAAAGCAAATGAGATTGGTCCATTTCTGCTCTGGAGCTTTAAAGTGCCGAGTTATGTGCATTTAAGAATGGCTGTTATACAGGGGGAGTCAAAATGATGTTAACACTAATGGTACTGCTATGTATATATGTATATACTTATTTACAATTTTTGTGGGCAATTTATGTGCCACATATGGTACATGTGTTGAACATGATGGCGAACAGGTTGAGACATTCTTGTATGAAGTAATATGAAGTAATTTTTTGTGAATAAATTGTTTCTGCCATTCAAATGTTAACAAAATTTTGACTCACTCTGTACTTCGTAAAATAGCCAGGTTGGCACCATCTTGAATTTTTTTTTTGTTATTTTTCAGCATTTAATAATAAGGCATCTTCTCTAAAAGTAAGGATGTCACTGTATAGACTGTACATGTGATTCCTTATAAACCTTTAAATCAGGGGTTCCAAGTTCGGTGCTGGAGTACCAGTGGGTTTAAATTACAAACAGCTTTACAAATATATGGTTCAGTCTTACAAGTCAAGTCAAGTTGGGGGGCATGCACTGGTACAGCGCGTTGCCGCACCCACTGCATGACGAAACAACTCGGGACCCCGGTTGGCAACCCCCCAGGCAGACACGTGGTCCAGTCCCACCCTCCGGAAATGACCCTTGTCACACACGTGCGCATTGGAGGTAGCTAAAGGGCTTGAGTGAGGGCAGTTCTGAGTCATACCGGGATGTGGCAAAGTGCACTGACTCTTTTTCTCCCTTTCCTGTAGACCATTCACGGGAGATTCCACCTGGCCCTCTTGATGTCACTTCCGGGACCGAGCCTATGGAAGGAGACCTTGCCGGCACCGGCCCCTGTGACGTCACATCCGGGCTCGAACCTATGGCTGAAAACCTTCATGAGCCTGACCCCTATGATCTCACTTCCTGTCTTCCTCTTTAAAAGCCTCCACCTTTTCCCTATTCCCCCAGTTCTGTTTTGGGCTCAGTTTTGTGCACATCAGTGCTGGATTTATTTGAACGACTTTGCAGCCAGGAAATCAATTATATTGCCCCCAACCTTTCTATGAGTCGAGTTTGTGACACCCTCTATCTGCCGCAGCCAGGTGTTACGGGGGTGACCCCTTGGTCTAGTCCAGCCACTCCGGTCCCCAACAATTAGGATCTTAAGAGCCAGATCACTCTCGGGGGAAACGCGCCACATGGCCGTAGTGCCGTAACTGACGCTCCCTCACAATGCAGGTAATGTGCCTCATTCGGGACTCCATGAGCAACCACTCATTCAACACAAAGTCATCATCATTTTACATCTAAATTATCTAATTTTTAGTTATTCTTCTTCTCTTATTCTGCGTTCTGAAATATGTGCTAGTATATTTACACATAAACAAAATTCAGAAATGTGCATTTTTTTGCTATATCTTTAAATGTTATTTTTCTCTTACCATATTCTTTTAAATTTGCCTTTTTTCCAGTGGCGTTTACTCCCTGTGACAGATAGGGGGCGCTATCGCTCCCTTGAACCCTCAGATCAGATGCCAGACACCAGATAACAGTCCAATACTTATTTTTATTAGGACAATAATGTGCACAAAGCACCGTCCACTCCACTATACTCATACACAATAAACACAATACTCAATAAACAATAATCCTCTACTCCCAGACGCGTTGCCACCTTTCCTCCCGACTCAGTTTGTCCGTCAGGGATTTCCCAGAGTCCTTTATAGTCCTTGTCCCAGGAAGTGCTTCTGAACCCTCAGTCCATGTGACTTTCTAGCACTTCCGGGTCAGATCAAAACTCTTCTTTTTCATCCCGGAAGTACGTCATTTCTTCTGTCCGTGTGACTGGGACGTACTTCCGGGGTGTAGGGAAAAGAGTCCTTAATCCTCCCTGCAGCATCCTCTGGCAGCCCCCATGGTATCCAGCTGGTATCCATGATTCCCTGCTGGCATTCGGGGCACTTCCAAGCTACAGAGAAGGGCTCCATCTGGCGGCCTGGGGGTATTGGCCGGGATGAATGGCCGGCCATATCCCACATCCCTTAATTGTATCCAAATACTGACGATTAGTGATGAGCCAGACACAGGTGTGAATGACACCGAATAAGGAAAAGGGAAGCAGCTACTTCTGTATAAAATTCATTTAATAAGAAAAGGCTTAAATAGCCAGAACAAAAAAAAATTAGAGCAAAATCTTAAAAAAGAAGAAAAAGAACAATAATTAATGTCACGCACACAAATGGCTTGCTGCATTTTCCTACACATTTAACAAACCCTTTTTGTAATTGACACGCAAAAGGCAACAACTGGGCAATAACGGCTTGTTTAATAGAGGCAGGAGTCCAGTTCAAAGAGGAAGGTGGTTGGAATTGACACCTGCAGTTCAGGTGGTCCACAGGACTGAACTTAAGCACCACTTAGTTGAGTCTTTTATTACTAATTAGCACACACATGAATGTAACATTGAAATAGCGGCTCTGCTTTCACATTTGGGGTCATTTGCTCCCATGTCTGCACTGCTCTTCGCTAATTGTCAGCACGTGGATACAATTTAAGGAGCACACACCATGGAAATAAGGAGAATGGAAAGAAAAATGGTAAAAATATGTTTTAAACTATGACAAAGAAAACCCATTTCTGAATTTCTTCTAAATGCATGTCCTATACTACAGCACTTTTCTGAATGTAGAATAAGAAACGAAAGAAGGCCAGCTAAGCAATTAGATTGATGAAACATAAGTGACCCACTGATCTGTGACGCTAGTTGGAATGAAATCCTGTAGCCACAGTGGTATGCCATGACAGAACTTGGAAACCCTGCTTTAAACCATTGCTCAATGGAGGGTGATGAGGGAATCTCAAACTGTGCACAGCTAGGAAAATACCTGGCAGTCTAATATTAGCAGCTACAGTATGTTACATTTAAATTAAACATGGAACAGGACGATAGACTCCAGAAAAGGAAGTGTTTGGAAATGGATGGATGGGTGAGACTCAAAGAGTAAGATTATGGTTCTAAGAGACCATTTATGCTTACTAGGGATTATCATTTTGAAGGGAGTAGTTACCCTGGGGGGTGGCACGGTGGCGCAGTGGTAGCGCTGTTTCCTCGCAGTTAGGAGACCTGAGTTCGCTTCCCAGGTCCTCCCTGTGTGGAGTTTGCATGTTCTCCCCGTGTCTGCGTGGGTTTCCTCCCACAGTCCAAAGACATGCAGGTTAGGTGAACTGGCGATTCTAAATTGGCCCTAGTGTGTGCTTGGTGTGTGTGTGTCCTGCAGTGGGTTGGCACCCTGCCCGGGATTGGTTCCTGCCTTGTGCCCTGTGTTGGCTGGGATTGGCTCCAGCAGACCCCCGTGACCCGGTGTTCGGATTCAGCGGGTTGGAAAATGGATGGATGGATGGGTGAGACTCAAAGAGTAAGATTATGGTTCTAAGAGACTATTTATGCTTACTAGGGATTATCATTTTGAAGGGAATAGTTACCTCTGGGTGGCATGGTGGAGCAGTGGTAGTGCTGCTGCCTCGCAATTAGGAGACCTGGGTTCGCTTCCCGGGTCCTCCGTGCGTGGAGTTTGCATGTTCTCCCCGCGTCTGTGTGGATTTCCTCCCACAGTCCAAAGACATGCAGGTTAGGTGCATTGGCGATCGTAAATTGTCCCTAATGTGTGCTTGGTGTGTGTGTGTGTGTGTGCCCTAACCCTGCGGTCAGATTTGTTCCTGCCTTTTGCCCTGTGTTGGCTGGGATTGGCTCCAGCAGACCCCCGTGACCCTATGTTAGGATATAGCGGGTTGGATAATGGATAGATGGATGGATAGTTACCTCTGTGTCTCTTAAAGCAGGGGTGGGCAAAGTCGGTCCTGGAGGGCCGCAGTGGCTGCAGGTTTTTGTTCCAACCCATTGGCCTAATAAGAAGCTCTTATTGTTCAAGTGACACTTCTGCTTCATTTTAGTGGTCTTGCTCATTAAGATTTTGAACCCTTATTGCTTATTTCAGTCTTAAATAGCTGTATTCCTGGGTTTTAATTGCTCCTTATCCATATTACTAACCGAGAATGGTAAACCGGATATGGACGCAGGGACCTGCCCGTGGACGCAGGAGACATAGTGCGCAGGCGCCACACAAAGCCCCCCTCCCCAGAGTGAAATGGGAGAGACTACGAACCGTCTGACATGCCTCGAAAAAGGGAGAATATAATCACCACAGACCAGGTGTCATTGAAACAAAAGCAGGATAAAGCGAGGTCAGAAATAAAAGACAGAGTAGAAAACAAAGTAAAACGTCATAAAGAGGTTAAAGAACTGGGCCAAACACATGGAGAGCAGGTTACAGATGATGAAAACTGGAATGCAACAGCTTCAAAAAAACCTAGGCACGAAACACATTCACAGCGAGATACAGAATATAAAAGCAGAATAAACGACAGTTAAACGTCCACACCACACAGCGGAGGCAGACCCAGAAGGTGCAGGCGCCTACATCACACGTCAGAAGGCGCGGGAAAGTACGAAAGGCAAAGGCGCCTACACAGCATGGTATAACCCGACATAATACGGAAGGCGCAGGCGTCGCCGCCATATTGTGAGTGGCACTACTGCGGAGTGAAGTTAGGAATAATGTGCTGCTTGGGATTGTACAAAACGCCGAACGTGACCCACCGTCTAAAACTGCAGAGGCAAAGCAGGCACGGGTTCAAACCGAACGAGCTCGACTGACGGATATACGCCTACAACGCGCGTCTCAAACCGCAGAAGCAGGGCAAGCACGGGTTCAAAACAACGCAAGCTCCTACAACGTGCGTCTGAAACTACGGCTACCCAGCGGGCATGGGTTCAAAACGCCTGGGGTAGGCGAGCGAAGCGAGCAGGGGGCAAAGCCCCCTTGTTAGAAATAAGATGCAAATGACAACGGAAAGCAGCAGTTCTCCATTTAGCTCATTTCCATTTACACCTATGTGTATTTATCATGCACTATTTGGTTTAATTAAATATGTGGAAGGAAAGTGAAGAGAAAAAAAGTGAAGGACTGAGAGTTACTCATCCAGTTTTAGACTTCAAATCATGTTTATGATATCCTTAGAAAGGAAAAAAAGATCTAGAATATGAGAATGACCTGACATGGCAGAGTTAAAGTGCTAACAAACCATGAAATTTAATTATTGGCAAGGATTGTTGGTAACACTTTACATTAAGTGTCCATAATTACACTGTAACTACTATGTAATTACCTGTATAAGTACAGTGTAACTATGAGTTATTACTCTGTACTTACTGTGTAATACAAAGTAACGCTAAGTTAATTACTCAGTTGTCATTGTTATTCCACAGTTTATATAATTACAATGTAACAATTTATCACTGATCCAAAAACAAGTGTACTTACATAGTTACATTGTATCTGTACTTTCAAAATGTAATAAAAACATCAGGATTTGTAACTACAACTATGTAACAGATGTTCCATGGTCTGGGCAATTTTAATGGAGAATTCCAGTGATAACCGCATAGATTTTTGGTGATCTTTTGTAAATGGTGAAAACACCTTTGCAAAATGGTTAACGCTCCATTATCCTGAGATGGAATTCTTTCTGGAGATATGTGTGTAAAATTTGTATGTTCTACCCATGTCTCCCTATGTCTTCTTCATGGGTTTTACTGCCACATCCCATGAACATGTAGGTTGGGTTACATGGCCATATGTGTGAGAGCGTGTGTGCTGGTATGTCTGTCACTGGGCCCTGCAATGGGATGGCTCCCCATCCTGGGCTGTTTCCTGCCTTGTGCCCAGTGATGCTTGGAATGGCTCTGCGACCCTGTGTACCTTGATTGAATGATGCAAGTTTGGCAGTATTATGTTAGGGAGGGGTATAATAATAGCCCAAAAAAAATCAACAATAAATAGTGTAACACAGCTACAAGAATGTGACAAATGCTTGTTGAAGCAAAGCATGTCAAGGAGGTGCCCCTCTAGATACTGCAATTCTTCATTACAATTGCCCAGACCATGGAGCATCTATTGCATAGCTGTAGTTTCATACCCCAATGTTTTTATTACATTTTGAAAGTACAGATACAATGTAACTATGTAAGTACACTTGTTTTTGGATCAGTGATAAATTGTTACATTGTAATTATATAAACTGTGGAATAACAATGACAACTGAGTAATTAACTATAGCGTTACTTTGTATTACACATTAAGTACAGAGTAATAACTCATAGTTACACTGTACTTATACAGGTAATTACATAGTAGTTACAGTGTAATTATGGACACTTAAGCAACTGGGTTGCCACCACTGCGGCCATTCCAGGACTGCCCACCCCTGTCTTAGAGTAATTGTTTACAAATATCTTTAAAAAGTTTAAAAATTGATAGAGTATCATGGTGACATCCACTTTATTAAAGTATAAGTGTTTTTCTGTCTGTCTATGTATCTGTCCAGTTTTTGTGCTGCTGCCATTCCAAAAATGGCACATCAGAAACATTTTTAGTAATAAAATGCACTGCATTTGTCACTCCAACAGATGGTGCGTCACAAACATTAACACTGCTTTTTACAAATCCCACACCAAATTGCATATAAAAGAAGCACGTGTTGCATTGTGCACTGCAAATGTTAACACTGGGGTCTACGTTGATTACTTAGAATTCAGCACTTTTTAAATGGGTAGCACAGCTAGTTTATTAATATACAGGTGCTGGTCATTAAATTAGAATATCATGACAAAGTTGATTTATTTCAGTAATTCCATTCAAAAAGTGAAACTTGTATATTAGATTCATTCATTACACACAGACTGATGTTTAATCAAATGTTTATTTCTTTTAATGTTGATGATTATAACTGACAACTAATGAAAGGCCCAAATTCAGTATCTCGGAAAATTAGAATATTGTGAAAAGGTTCAATATTGAAGACACCTGGTGCCACACTCTAATCAGCTAATTAACTCCAAACACCTGCAAAAGCCTTTAAATGGTCTCTCAGTCGAGTTCTGTAGGCTACACAATCATGGGGAAGACTGCTGACTTGACAGTTGTCCAAAAGACGACCATTGACACTTTGCACAAGGAGGGCAAGACACAAAAGGTCATTGCTAAAGAGGCTGGCTGTCAACAGAGCTCTGTGTCCAAGCACATTAATAGAGAGGCGAAGGGAAGGACAAGATGTGGTAGAAAAAAGTGGACAAGCAGTAGGGATAACCGCACCCTGGAGAGGATTGTGAAACAAAACCCATTCAAAAATGTGGGGGAGATTCACAAAGAGTGGACTGCAGCTGGAGTCAGTGCTTCAAGAACCACCACACACAGACGTGTGCAAGACATGAGTTTCAGCTGTTGCATTCCTTGTGTCAAGCCACTCTTGAACAAGAGACAGTGTCAGAAGCGTCTCGCCTTTGGACTGCTGCTGAGTGGTCCAAAGTTATGTTCTCTGATGAAAGTAAATTTTGCATTTCCTTTGGAAATCAAGGTCCCAGAGTCTGGAGGAAGAGAGGAGAGGCACAGAATCCATGTTGCGTGAGGTCCAGTGTAAAGTTTCCACAGTCAGTGATGGTTTGGGGTGCCATGTCATCTGCTGGTGTTGGTCCATTGTGTTTTCTGAGGTCCAAGGTCAACGCAGCCGTCTACCAGGAAGTTTTAGAGCACTTCATGCTTCTTGCTGCTGACGAACTTTATGGAGATGCAGATTTCATTTTCCAACAGGACCTGGCACCTGCACACAGTGCCAAAGCTACCAGTACCTGGTTTAAGGACCATGGTATCCCTGTTCTTGATTGGCCAGCAAACTTGCCTGATCTTAACCCCATAGAAAATCTATGGGTTATTGTGAAGAGGAAGATGCAATACGCCAGACCCAACAATTCAGAAGAGCTGAAGGCCACTATCAGAGCAACATGGGCTCTCATAACACCTGAGCAGTGCCACAGACTGATCGACTCCATGCCACGCCGCATTGCTGCAGTAATCCAGGCCAAAGGAGCCCCAACTAAATATTGAGTGCTGTACATGCTCATACTTTTCATGTTCATACCTTTCAGTTGGCCAACATTTCTAAAAATCCTTTTTTTACATTGGTCTTAATTGATATTCTAATTTTCCGAGATACTGAATTTGGGACTTTCATTAGTTGTCAGTTATAATCATCAACATTAAAAGAAATAAACATTTGAAATACATCAGTCTGTGTGTAATGAATGAATCTAATATACAAGTTTCACTTTTTGAATGGAATTACTAAAATAAATCAACTTTGTCATGATATTCTAATTTTATGACCAGTACCTGTAGTGTAAAAATTAGTGATGCAGTAGAAAAGAATTTACCATTGCTATCTTGGTACGTTTTGTCTAATTTAAGACGTCATCTGTTTCCTTGCTGTATTTATGCCTACTTCAGTTTCCTCTCATAGTTTAGGCACTTCTCCTTTTTTATTCTGCCCTGGTGTAAATGAGTGTAGGGGTGTGAGCATGAGTGCGCTCCGTGATGGTCTTGTGTACCATCTACAGTTGTCTCACATCTGTTGTGGTAGTTCCAGGGAATAGGTTTTGAATGAATTGAGATAAAAAAAAAACAGGTAAGTGCATTCATTAATAATACGAGGGACGTTCAAAAAGTTTCCGCACTTTTATATTTTCGCTGGAAACGGTGAAGGCAGGAGGAGTAGTAATTGTCCATTAAAAAGGTGGTATGACGCTGGGAAAATTGAAAGTGACTACATAGAAAAGTGATGTCATTTATTAATAAATAGAGTTTAAAGAAGCGTAGAAACCTTTTGAAAGTCCCTCGTATATATACTATCACTAGAGAAGGTACCTGTCACAAATAGGTAATAGAATAATTAAAAAATATTTGGAGTGGCATGGTGACACAGTGGTAAGGAGACCAGGGTTCGCTTCCAGGGTCCATCCTGCGTGGAGTTTGCATGTTCTCCCTGTGTCTACGAGGGTTTCCTCCTGGTGGTCCGGTTTCCTCCCACAGTCCAAAGACATGCAGGTTAGGTGCATTGGCGATCCTAAATTGTCGTCTAGTGTGTGCTTGGTGTGTGTGTGTGTGTGTGTGCACCCTGTGATGGGCTGGCGACCTGCCCAGGATTTGTTCATGCCTTACGCCCTGTGTTGACTGAGATTGGCTCCAGCAGACCCCCGTGACCCTGTGTTAGGATATAGCGGGTTGGATAATGGATGGATGGAAAAATATTTGATAACTCTTGCCCTACTTGTACCTTCAGGGCCTTTCCTTTGTTTTTCCATGTGTGAACATCTCCTTCTCTCAAGTGCATTCCTGTAAAGTCTGCATCTCATACTCTTTCATTATTTGTGAGGTGAATTGTTTTATCCTCCTGTCTGAATTTATACTTTCCGTCTTTGAAGGTGACTCTCTCTGTGTGGCTCATAAAGCCTTAACTGCTCCTTGTGCGTCTCTCACCTGTACTTCCTCTTTTGTCGCATAGCCAAAGCCAAACTAACCAATCAGATTGCTCAGAGACACTGGATACACAGACTTTAGCGTTTTATTATTGATTATTTTTTTATTTTGAATTTTCCTAGCAATGGCTTAACATCAGGTTACAAATCTCAAACACTGTCAGAATAAATTAGGGATGGTATAGTCAGCTGGGGCCCTCAATCACGGTCCTGGAGGGCCGCAGTGGCTTCAGGTTTTCCTTCCAACCAGTTTCCTAATTAGAGGACAGTCCTTGCTTATAATGAAACTTTAACTGTTTGGCTTGTTAGTGCTTTCGTTCATCCAATTTGAATTGCACTGCCATCATCTGCATACTACACTGATCCCTCTACCACTTGGACAGAGGCAGTGGTGCTGTAAGAATTATGTTTCTAGACTTCTCTAGCGCCTTCAACACCATTCAACCTCTGCTCCTTAGGGACAAGCTGACAGAGATGGGATTAGATTCATACCTAGTAGCATGGATCGTGGACTATCTTAAAGACAGACCTCAGTATGTGCGTCTTGGGAACTGCACGTCTGACATTGTGGTCAGCAACACAGGAGCACCACAAGGGACTTTACTTTCTCCGGTCCTGTTCAGTCTATATACATCGGACTTCCAATACAACTCGGAGTCCTGCCATGTGCAAAAGTTCGCTGATGACACTGCTATCGTGGGCTGCATCAGGAATGGGCTGGAGGATGAGTATAGGGACCTAATCAATGACTTTGTTAAATGGTGTGACTCAAACCACCTACACCTGAACATCAGCAAAACCAAGGAGCTGGTGGTGGATTTTAGGAGGACCAGGCCCCTCATGGACCCCGTGATCATCAGAGGTGACTGTGTGCAGAGGGTACAGACCTATAAATATCTGGGAGTGCAGCTGGATAATAAATTGGATGCTCTGTGTAAGAAAGGACAGAGCTGACTATACTTCCTTAGGAGGCTGGCGTCCTTCAACATCTGCAATAAGATGCTGCAGATGTTCTATCAGACGGTTATGGCGAGTACCCTGTTCTACGCGGTGGTGTGCTGGGGAGGCAGCATAAAGAAGAGGGACGCCTCATGCATGGACAAACTGGTGAGGAAGACAGGCTCTATTGTAGGCATGGAGCTGGACAGTCTGACATCTGTGGCAGAGCGACGTGCGCTCAGCAGAATCCTGTCAGTCATGGAGAATCCACTGCATCCACTGAACAGGATCATCTCCAGACAGAAGAGCAGCTTCAGCGACAGACTGCTGTGACCGTCCTGCTCCACTGACAGACTGAGGAGATCGTTCCTCCCCCAAACTATGCGACTCTTCAGTTCCACCCGGGGGGGTAAATGTTAACATTATACAAAGTTACTGTCTGTTATACCTGCATTGTAATCACTCTTTAATTTAATATTGTTTTTTATCAGTATGCTGCTGCTGGAGTATGGGAATTTCCCCTTGGGATTAATAAAGTATCTATCTATCTATCTATCTATCTATCTATCTATCTATCTATCTATCTATCTATCTATCTATCTATCTATCTATCTATCTATCTATCTATCTATCTATCTATCTATCTATCTATCTATCAGATGTGGCAATTAGCAGCTCCCGGCACCAATTACGGATGCGGACGACTCCTCACCTGTGTAGTTAAGTGAGGACCATCCGCATCACGCATCACCCAGGAACCACTCTCATGACACATACCACGCCCCCGCGCTTAGCCGCGAGTATGGCAATTATTTATTTAAAAAGTGGCCTTTTTGCCATGAGCCGTGGACCCGCTACACCACATTCCACCCCCCATAAACCCCAGTTGCACAGGAAGGCTCCATGCCACTGCCAACCCTGTGGAACTGGCGGCACCAGGTCCACAGCTCGGCCACACTACCACTGCATTAAAACAATAAATAATAAAATGCACTTTTGCACCATCCCCTTGCTTTGTTGTGCCTCACTGCCTAGCTTATCAGTGACATTACCGACGGTGTCGGGTTCAAGAGCTCCCAGAAACTGAATGGGAGCATGGAGTAGAACCCGCATCGTCCCAGTACTCCTGTTTACCCTGATCACATTTGTTATTAGTTAAACTGGTGACTCTAAACTTGTCCATTGCTATGTAAGAATGAGACAACAAATCATAAAATGATGGGGCACATATGTGATCCCTGTGTATAGCAGATGTTGTAACAGAAGAAATATAATAGCAATTACTGTAGGGCTTTTCAGACGTAAGCCAATGGTAACAACAACAACATTTATTTATTTAGCACATTTTCATACAAATAATGAAGCTCAAAGTTCTTTACATGATGAAGAAAAAGAAAAAAGACAAAATAAATAAGAATTAAAATAAGGGAACACTAATTAACATACTGTAGAATAAAAGTAAGGCCTGATGACCAGGGAGGACAGAAAAAACAAAAAAACTCCAGACGGCTGGAGAAAAAAAAATTAAATCTGCAGGGGTACCGAGGCCACGAGACCACCCAGCCCCCTCTAGGCATTCTACCTAACATAACATAATAATAGTAATAATAAAAATAATACATGTTATTTATTTTTAAGTGCCTTTCTAAACACTCAAGGACACTGAACAATAGATAAAACACAGATTATTAACAAAACTAAAATACAAAAATTAAAATCCGACAGAGCAACTGTAATCAAAGAGAAAAAGCAGCCTTAAACAAATGAGTTTTAAGTTTAGATTTGAAAAGTGAAAATGATTCAATATTTCTAATCTCAGTTGGTAGTGAGTTCCAAAGCTCCCCACAGTGGTAAGGCGGACGAAGGGGACAATCAAATGGATGGAGGAAGAGGATCTAAGGGTACGGGAGGGAATGGCAACATGGAAGAAGGTCAGACAGATATGGAGGGGCGAGGTTGTGCAGAGCCTTAAAAGTTAGTAGGAGAATTTTGATTTGAATTCAGAACTGAACTGGAAGCCAATGAAGCTGCTGCAAGATGGGAGTGATATGGTGAATAGAGGGGGCTCTGGTAATGATGCGGGCAGCTGAATTCTGGACCAGTTGAAGCTTATGAAGAGATCTGCAAGAAAGACCAAAGAAATGGGAATTGCAATAATCCAGACGAGAAGTGACAAAGCTATGAACAAGGATAGCAGTGGTGTAGGTGAACACGATTAATGTGACACAAGTGGAAATAAGCAGACCGGGTGATGTTATTGATGTGGGACTGAAAGGATAAAGTACTGTCAAGGATGACACCTGTGGGGAAGGGGAGACAGAGGAATTATCAATAACAAATGAAAAGTGATCAGTTTTGGACCAATAAGGAGAACCTCAGTTTTGTCACTATTTAATTTAAGAAAATTTGAAGAAAACCAGGATTTGACTACAAAACTTGATTTGATAACATAACAGCTGGAGTGGGGGCCAGTTATATGGAATCCAAGCCAGTAGAGGCAGGTCCTGGAGGGTGGATGACGGAGGTGACGTCCGAGATGCGGTATGAGTATCACTCTTCTGTTTTGCGGTGGGAGTAGAAGAGGAAGACATTAAGCAGCAATGCAAACACCTGCTTTGGAAGACAACTACCATCAACAGAGTCCTTCAGCTGTCTCCCAAACACACGCATGTGACACCTGTAATAGGTCAGTGTACCCTGTTTAAGAACATTATAACACTCTAGACAAGAACAGGCCATTCAGCCCAACAAAGCTCGCCAGTCCTACCCACTTATTTCTTCCAAAAAAACATCAAGTCGAGTTTTGAAAGTCCCCAACGTCTTACTGTCTACTACACTACTTGGTAGCTTACTCCAAGTGTCTATCGTTCTTTGTGTAAAGATAAACTTCCTAATGTTTGTGCGAAATTTACCCTTAACAAGTTTCCAAATGTGTCCCTGTGTTCTTGATGAACTCATTTTACAGTCACAATCTCGATCCACTGGACTAATTCCCATAATAATTTTAAACACTTCAGTCAGGTCTACTCTTAACCCTTTAACCGCCAACTCCCTAAATATTCCCCACGGCAGGCGAAATCTGAACAATTTTCGTTTTTTTTTACTTTTTTACATTTTTTTTACATTTTTTACATTTATTCAAGCAGTATTGACCACTAAATGTTGTGCAAGATCTAGAAATGGGCAAACACATAATAAAACACAAAATGTACCTTTTCTCAGGCTTCCACAACAATAAACTTTCATCAACTGTAACTGACGGTCCTGGCATGTAGGGCAACTGAAATGCTTCAAATAAATGGTCAATCAAAGGACGTAGCTTGAACAAGCGGTCGCGGTTTGGATCTTTCTTATCTGGCTCATTTCTGTTGTCATTCAAATGAAAGAATTTCAGCAGCAAAGAGAATCGGTTACGTGTCATGATAGCTGCAAAAATAGGTGTTGCATACATAGGATCTGTAGACCAGTACATCTCAATATCTGGTTTTCTGATTATTCCCATCAACATCAAAATCCCAATGAATTTTTTCATTTCGTTTTCATCAGTGTCTATCCAAGCACGAACACGGGAATGTGATGGTAAATTGGGATTTTTCTCAATAAACTGTGCTGCATACAGATTTGTCTGATGAGCAAAATGTCTGATCAAATCAGGTGACACAAACAGCTCATAAAACTGCTCAGCAGTGTAATTGTTTACATCAACAGTAAAGCCACACGTTGCCTCAAACGGATGCAGAAAAGGTAGTTCACCTCGGGCAGCAGTCCAGCTGAGATGCTGGGGATACACCCACTCATCGCCATCATCCGATGCGTCTTCATTCACAGTATCATGCAGCGCACGTTGCTGATCATCATTGTCACTAAAATCTTCTTCAGAACTGCTACAATCATGATCAGAATTATTGTCCAAAATCGCCTGCAAAACCTCACTTGAAGTCAGTTTACGTTTCGCCATATTCACAGCTTTCACTTTCGAATCACATCACGTGATCGGCTAATACAAGCGCAGAGTTGTCAAAATACAACGTAGTAATAATACCCACGCCAAACTGTCAGTTATACTACACGCCAGGCATTCACATAACCACAGGCAAATGTGCCGGATAATTCCGGCAGTAAGGCGTCAGCATTAAAGCTACGATGCCGGATATATCCGGCAGAGGGCGGTTAAGGGGTTAATCTTCTTTTGCTTAAACTGTAAAGGCTCAGCTCTTTTAATCTTTCCTCATAATTCAACCCCTGTAGCCCTGGAATCAGCCTAGCCGCTCTTCTCTGGACCTTTCTCTAGTGCTGCTATGTCCTTTTTGTAGCCTGGAGACCAAAACTGCACCCAGGACTCCAG
Organism: Erpetoichthys calabaricus; assembly: GCF_900747795.2. Taxonomy (NCBI): domain Eukaryota; kingdom Metazoa; phylum Chordata; class Cladistia; order Polypteriformes; family Polypteridae; genus Erpetoichthys; species Erpetoichthys calabaricus. The sequence continues at coordinate 13,515,817 of NC_041401.2, forward strand.
ATGAGGCCTCACCAGTGTGTTATAAAGACTTGAGCAGAACCTCCTGTGACTTGTACTCCACACATCAAGGTGCTATATAACTTGACATTCTGTTAGCCTTCTTAATGGCTTCTAAACACTGTTGGGAAGTCGATAGCTTAGAGTCCACTATGACTCCTAAATCCTTCTCATAAGGTGGTCCACTATGACTCCTAAATCCTTCTCATAAGGAGGACAATCGATTTTCTGACCACCCATTGTGTATTGAAACCACACATTTTGACTTCCTACGTGTAATTCTTTACATTTACTGACATTAAATTTCATCTGCCACAAATCTGCCCAAGCCTGTATGCTGTCCAAGTCCTTCTCTAATGATATAACGGATTCCAAATTATCTGCTAATCCTCCTATCTTGGTATCATCTGCAAACTTAACCAGTTTGTTACTTATATTCCTATCTAAATCATTTATATATATTAAAAATAGCAGCGGCCCCAGCACTGACCCCTGTGAAACACCACGCTTAACACCGGCCAGTTCTGATGAGCTTCTCTCACACCATCACCCTCTGCTTCCTGTGTCTGAGCCAGTTCAGAATTCCTGTCTAGCATCCAGTGCTTTTGGGATAGCCTCTGGCCACCAAGGCGCTGACCTGTATGAAGCAGGTTCAGTGATGGATGGATGGATGGACAGATGATATCAAGAGTCCATATTTTAAGTAAAAAAAGTTCACTCATAACAGATAACTCCAAGAGTCGCTGCTGTCTTTGAAAGGTGGAGTATGAAGGACAGGCAGATTCATTTCCTTAAAGCACAGTTAGGTGAAAGTTGCACTGAGTCATAAAAAATGCATGCACTGTATGTATTCCTTGTTCCCTTTAAAGCTCAACCTATAAAAGTATTAAATCTCATTGTGTTAAAAATAACGAGCTATTTGGGATCTGCAGTATGAAGGGTTAAAAGCAATCTTTGCACACCAAAATAGCTCTTGTGGCTTATCAGGGAGTTAGAGGATGCAAGAGAGCAAGTTGAGAAGGAAGCCAAGAGACATGACTGTAATGCTAAGAGGCAATTAACAAACTCATGGGTGTTAATTAACTTCATACTGTATCATGTTCAATTAGTTCAATCTCTGCAACAAAAGGCAACTATGAACAATTGCTTTGATAGCCGTACAGTGTAGCTAATCGGTGGAAGCCTCACGGTTGCTAAGTTACGCTTCTCTCCCGAGACAGAAAATTGCACAGATGCACTCTGTTTAAATGACGAAGGAGAACTATGAAAACTCAAGCCATCTATGGTTTAGTATCGATTTTACATAGAAGATCCAGGCGCTGATGATAGGCTTTTGATATATTTTCCTTCTACAGCAGGTTCCTCGGAGTATTACAAGGAAAAAAAAAAAATCTGTCAATATGTTTCTATTATGATCTCTTGATCTGTGGCCATAAAAACCTTTAGCCTCAGCCTTTATTATAAAATAATGGACATGACTTTTCTGCCAGGTTCAGCGGAGAATGCAGACTCTTTTTTGTCTTTTTTTTTTTCGGCCTGCATTGTTATTATTATTATTATTGTTGTTGTTGTTGTTGTTGGCTTCTCGCCATAGATGGTATGCTGTATAAGGTCATTTGCATGCTGGAAAATGATTGCACAGAATTTCTAGCCCTAATTAATTTGATTGACTCACAGCAGGAAGGGATCAGCTGTAGCATTCTCAGCTTTCACAATAAATACCAACTGATGGGCAGGTTGCATCAATAAGGCTATCACTGGCTTTCTCACCTGTCACCAAGCGGGGAGTGAGCAATAGCAACCCCCTGCAGAAAGAGTGCTTAGCAGTTTCTGCCCTATTAGCAATTTATAATGGTGATCAAGAAGCAGTCAGTGGCAAATCAAGACAACTGTCTGGCCGCCTGTTTAATTGGCCTTGTGTTCTTTTTTTGATAAATGGCTCATAACTACCCGAGGTCCCTGATTTCAGCATTTAATAGGGCACAGTGATTAGATTTACCAACAGATACCAGGTCAGAAAATGAGGGAAGGTGCAAAAAATGTTAATTAATATCAATAATAGCCAATTATTAGTTAGACAGAAGGACCTCAGCTAGCTGTGTGCTCTAATGACTCAGAGCTAACTTGAAGGAAAACACTGCTAAATTAGCATAACTGTGTATGCAGGCTGCATGGTGTTACCCAGCAAACATCTGTTATGTTAGTAATTGAAATAGAATTCCTATTAGTATTAGAGCGATACGTGCATAATCAGCAATTCTTCTTGGTCATTTGAAGACACTAACAATGCTCCTGTGACTGGTGAATCTCCTCCTTGTGGGAATTCAGATCAAATGAGACCCCTTGTGGACCTCACATTAACAGAAGAGCCCTCGAACACAGGTTTGTTAAAACAGGCTTTGTGCCAAAAGGGATGAGCGTTTCTGTATCCTTTAGCCAGAAAAAGGCACACGCGTGAACACACACACACACACACCCACCCACCCACAACCACACATCAGTGCGCACAGTAGATAGAGTATATGCTTCATGAATTATATATGTGTTGAAAGAGAGTTTATTTAGTCTGCTGAGGCATATCCATATCAGGTACAGTTTGTTCTGTATTCTTGTCTCCAATGCAGCAAGCAATTCCTATCAAGATGTTTTGAATTTTTAGATCCTGTGTAGGGAGAATGATTTATTCTAGAATAAATTTCTTGTCAATACTGAATAAATGTATGAAATGAGATGTTACTTGTGCGTTTTTCGGTTGCTAGCAGGGAGATAAAGCATTTACCAATCTTACAGCAATATTGTCAAATACAGTTGTACATTTGCATGGCTGTTTCCTGTTAGAAAAGGTCTGGACACCCATCAGGAGGGGAGCTGTGGGTTTTCTTTTGTATGCTTTACAAAGGGATTGATTGAGTATGGGTATAATTCTTGATGTAATGGACTGAGACATGTTTTCCACTTGGGATTATTCTCCATGTTTCCCTAGATGATGTAAACAACAACAACATGTAAGACATAATAGTTGAATGCTAGTGGAAAACAGGGCCAGATTAGTAGCTTTGCCATGGCTTTGTTAGTGGTTTTGGAATAAATTACAGTACTTAATTGCTGGTAAATATTAGTTAAGAGACCCCAATCACAGCTATTACATATTTGTTGTCTTAGGTGGCTAAGGATTGCTGCCAGTTTTAGCATGCTCGTTATTTGTTTTTTTTTTTGCCGTAAGAAAAATCCTATTTTTCGATTGGATCATATTATTATGTCAGTTCCTTGTGTGTCCTTTACAATTTCACAGTGAATAAAGAGAAATAAACCAAAATGTTACTGGTTCATCCTCCACCACAGACACACTGCATGACCCTAAGCTTGTCACGGTGTGCACCAGATGAAAAATATATTGTAACAGTTATGGATCTCTGCTTCTACGTTGGGATTGTGTTTGCTATAGAAAGTAAGTTGTAAATGAAGTACCGAGTAAAGGGTCTGAATACTTAAGTCAATGGGATATTTCAATTTTTTTATTTTTAAAAAATCTGCAGAAATTTATTTTTATTTTTATTATTATTAAATTTTGTGCAGATACTGTATGCTCTAGAGAGGAGAGGAGAGGAATGAAGGTCAGTAGGGCCACCACGACAGAATACATGTGTGTGAATGAGAGGGAGGTCAGAGGAGTGGTGAGGATGGAGGGAGTAGAGTTGGCGAAGGTAGATGAGTTTAAATACTTGGGATTGAAAAAGAATATTTAGAATTAAGGTGCTTCAGCCTTTCCAAATAATAAAAGTATGATGCTAATAGAACTATAAGAAGCGTGACACTTATGCATTAAATAAGGATGTGCTAAGCTATCTGAACAAATGTAATCTAATGCAGATACTAAAGTTATAAGAATGTAATTTTCTTTATAACTAATGTAATATACTGAACTAACTTTTATGTAACCTTTGATATTGTATAAGCTATGTGCGTGCAGAAAGAATGAGGAAGTGAGTACTGTCTAAATCTGCTTGGGTTGCACACACCCTGTGACAGTTAGCTGGGAGATTGCTGTAGTTGGTCTTCTGTGTCTGTGATGCTGACAAGGGCTATTGCTTTAGACTGTGAATGTGCTAATAACTCTTTTAACTGTTAGAAACACTGTGCACTCCTGCATGTTCCAATCCAGGGTGTGACTGCACGCTATAACGATCTATGTATGACCTCAAAATGAACTGCCATATTTCCTCTTTTTCAATTTTAAACAAGCTGGGTATAAAAAGAGGAAAACTCCCTGTCAGCAGCAGGTTAACGGCAAGTTGATTGTGACAGCTGCTGCAAGCCTCTCTGCTCACCAAGAATAAAGAAATTGCTTTTTACATTACATTGGTGTCCATCTCCTGTTGTTACCGACTTTCAGCAACCACAGGATCAACAGTACAAAGTAATGGGGATTGTGGAAGAGAGGTGAAGAAGAGAGTGCAGGCAGGGTGGAATGGGTGGAGAAGAGTGTCAGGAGTCATTTGTGACATTTTTTTGATTCATGTCTCTGTCTGTGAGTGTGTGCAGGTCGGGCCAAGGCTGGGTGTGTTCCTGGAATCCAAACCAAAAAAATAAATAAATCATGGTCATATCAAAGGTGTGACTGCTACAAACTAAGGGATCGTGCAAGACGAAGACTAACTCATAGGAATGGAGAGTCAAAAATGAGATCTCCTGAATATCTTTTTGGATTATATGGGTTGGACCAAAAAACAGGAGACAGAGTTGGAGGTGGCAGAGTTAAAGATGCTAAGATTTGCATTGGGTGTGATGAGGATGGAGAGAATTAGGAATAAGGACATTAGAGGGTCAGCTCAGATTGGGAGACAAAGTCAGAGAGGCGATATTGTGTTGGTTTGGACATGTGCAGAGCAGAGAGATGCTGGTATATTGGGAAAAGGATGCTAAGGATAGAGCTGCCAGGTAAGAGGAGAAGAGGAAGGCCTGAGAGAAGGTTTATGGATGTGCTGAGAGAGGACATGCAGGTGATGGGTGTAACAGAGCAAGATGGAGAGAACAGGAAGAGATGGAAAAAGATGACCCACTGTGGCAGCCCCTAACGGGAGCAGCTGAAAGAAGAAAAGAAATGTGCAGAAATGTTGTTTTTGCTTTGTTATTCTGGAGTATTGACTGTTGCCTGATGAGGGAAAAAAAATGAATTTTAATGATTTCAGCACAAGGCTGCAATATAATGAAATGTGAAAAAAACTCAAGGGGTCTGAATTCTTTCTGAACCCATTGTACTTTGAGTCCATCACTTTTTTTGATTTATAATAAGGATAAAGATTCAAATATACTGAGTAAACACATGGAATTTTCAGATGACACCGACATTTGAAGAGTGGAAATTAACTAGGAGGCAGCAACAACAATTTAAAAAGACCTAGACGTAATCTTACAAAATGGGCAAACAGTCGCAAAATGGGGTTTAATGCAGACAAATGTTTACTCTTAAATGCAAGTAAACTTCTTCCTCCTCTTCATCTTTTTCCACTTAGATAGATAGATAGATACTTTGTTAATCCCAAGGGGAAATTCACATACTCCAACAGCAGCACACTGATAAAAAACAATATTATTATGTGTGGTTGATGAGCTTAATCAACCTTCTCCATTCAGCTCGTTCCTGCACCTCCTCTCATGTCAGACTCTTTTCCTTCAGATCTTGTTTTACTTTATCCATCCATCTCTGCTTTGGCCTCCCTCTCTTTCTCATCCCATGTACTTCCATTCCCATTACTCTTTTCCCGTAATCTTCATTGTCTCTCCTCATCACATGTCCATACCCCTTCACTTTCCTATACTTTCTTAGATGTCTCTCCCACTTATATTGTTCCTCTGATTGTCTCATTTCTTATGTTGTTCTTTTTTGTAACTTCACACTTCCATCTCAACATTCTCATTTCTGACACATTCAGCTCCTTCTCCGGGTCTTATATTAATTTTTACTCCAAAAGATGCAGTAGCACTTATTTTCAGGGGATATCTTATATTTATTCATGTACAACAAATACCAGTATACATTTATCCAAATACAGTCATGTCATCTTCTTCTGGAATATCGTCATAACTCTCCACATTCAAACTCTGAATTCCAGCCTGAATTTCTTGCTACTCCAGCTGCTTTTAGGATCCTCCAGGATCGATGTGCGTACTTCGATGTTTAATGAATGGTTCGATGTGGTGAAGCAAAATGCCGACATACAAATGTATTCATATTGCTTTCATATTCAAGTGTCAGATATTCCCCAATGTAATGAGATGATACATTTTAAAAGGGGGCGGCACGGTGGCGCTTCTGCCACGCAGTAAGGAGACCAGAGTTCGTTTTGGTCCTCCCTGCGTGGAGTTTGCATGTTGTCCCCGTGTGTGCGTGGGGTTCCTCCCACAGTCCAAAGACAAGCAGGTTAGGTGCATTGGTGATCCTAAATTGTCCCAGGTGTGTGTGTGCTTGGTGTGTGTGTGTGTGTGTGCCCTGCGGTGGGCTGTGCCCTGTCCGGGTATTTGTTCCTGCCTTGTGCTCTGTGCTGGCTGGAATAGGCTCCAGCAGACCCCCCGTGACCCTGTGTTAGGATATAGCGGGTTGGAAAATGACTGACTGACATTTTAAAAGTCTCACGTACCATCTTCTGTGCCGTCTTTTTTTTTTTTTTATTTGCACCTGGCGTATTTGAGCCACAGAGAAAAAAAAAACAAGGACATAATGTACCGTATATACTGGAGTATAAGCCAACCCGAATATAAGCCAAGGTACCTAATTTTACCTACAAAAACTGGAAAAACTTATTGACTTGAGTATAAGCCTAGGGTGGGAAATGCAGCAGCTACTGGTAAGTTTCAATAATCAAAATAAATACCAATAAAATTACTGTACATTTATTGAGCCATCAGTAGGTTAAATGTTTTTGAGTATTTATTTCAAAGAAAAACAGTATTAAACAGTTTGTTTAATGTTGCCTAATTAAAAAGCCTTAAGCAATTTTCCTTTAGCTAAGCTCTCCTTCTCAGGGGTGGGGTTTGATTTGTCTTCAAATTTGTTGGGTTATAAATTGATCTGTTTGTATGGAATGATTACAATGAAAATTAATAAAATAAAAATATAAAAAAAACAAAAAAAAAAAACCAGTAAACTAGCTTTGTAAGTGGAGAAGAGGGTCAACAAAAACAATATGGTATCTCTCTCGTGTGCGCCTGTGTGTGTCTCTCGCGTGCAAGTGTGTGTGTGTGTCTCTCTCTCTCTCTCGCGTGTGTACTGTACACTCCAGCTTTCTGTCGAGTTGGCGGGGGCAGCACGACCTGACTCGAATATAAGCCGAGGGTGACGTTTTTGAGCGCATTTTGGGTGCTGAAAAACTCTGGTTATATTTGAGTATACAGTGAACCCTCGTTTATCACGGTTAATCTGTTCCAGACTCTACCGCGATAAATGAATTTTCACGAAGTAGGATTCTTTATTTATAAATCAAATATTTTCACAGTTGGAGTATAGAATACCTGTTTACAACCTTCTAAATACATTTTTTAACATTATTAGAGCCCTCTAGACATGAAATAACACCCTTTAGTCACCATTACACTCGTATTACCCAATATATTAGACAAAATAAGAGAAAATAAGACATATTAGATGTTACAAATATCATTATTGTTGTACTGTACATTTAATTACACACACACACAGTTCTTACACACAACCACTAACCTATGAAGGCACGAGCTCAGTAGGAGAGTCTTCAGGTGGTGCAGTATCTTCAGCAGGTGCGTCGTCTTCTTCCGCTGAAGGAGTACTAGGAGTAGGCAGTGGGTGTCCAGGTGCGCGGCTGAAGAACATCTTGATTGGCAGTTGCTGGCACTGTCTTTTCATATGCGTGAGGAGGCTTTTGTAGGGTATTGCCATCTTTGATCATATCCAAGAGTTTCACCTTCTCCTGGATGGTACGCATCTTCCTCCGGCACTTAGTTTCATTGTCAGAAGGCTTAGAAAAAGCAGCACATTTAGGAGCCATCGTGGGGCTTAGATAAAAGTTCTCAGAAAGTGCATGCGTAGTGATGTAAGCATGTATGAGAAAAAATCGCGATAGAGTGAAGCCGTGAAAGTCGAAGCATGATATAGCGAGGGATCACTGTATACGGTAAATGTCTAAGTGGAAATTTTGGCTTTAACCTCGAAATGTCCACTTTAACCTCATAGTTTATTTTATCATTAAAGTAGACCGTCGTAAATGTCATCTTAAAACCAACCCAGTTGTTAAATTGCTACGCGCTTCTGGGGCTTCCTCCTGACCTGACAGCAGCTACATACAGTGATCGCCGCACAGAAGACATTAAATTTGTAATATTCCAGCTCTCCGCACATTTAGAATTCTTACATTTATACTTGATATCACTTTCATGATGAAATATATTAAAGTATGTATGTTACATTTTACAGATAAATCGTTAACTTTGTTTAAATAATGAATACTGCTAATAGTTACACATATGGGGCGGCATGGTGGCAAAGTGGCAGCGCTGCTGCCTCACAGTATGGAGTCACGTCCCTTGTGATCTTTGCCTGGAGTTTGCATGTTTTCCTGGTCTGTTTCCACAGTCTGCTCAGTTTTCCGTCTAAAGACATGAAGGTTTGGGGATTTGGTGACGCTACAATGACATTAGTGTACGTGTGTGTGCTTGTGTTCCCCTTGTGATGAGCTGATGCCTCGTCCAAGGATTTTGATTTTGCCCGATGCTTGCTGGAATGAGCGCATCCCCGGATTGATGGATGTAATCATTAATTCTTTAATAATAATAATTCTTTGCATTTATATAGTGCTTTTCTCACTACTCAGAGCACTCAGCAATTGCAGGTTAAGGGCCTTGCTCAAGGGCCCAACAGGGCAAAGTCTCTTTTGGCATTTACGGGATTCGAACCGGCAATCTTCCGATTGCCAGTGCAGATCCCTAGCCTCAGAGCTACCACTACACCTATCATTAAACATCCTTTTCAGAGATATTTTGGCAAGGTGTCCTTGGAATTTAATGGATGTTTCGGGCATACACTTCACATCACGTGAAGTATAAACCCAGCCTTAGGCTCCTTACTTTTCAGCTGACGATCTTGACTAGGGTTTATTTATGGGGTAGGGCTTATATTACAAAGCAGCCTAAAAATCATGCCTGGGCTTATTTTTGGAGTAGGTCTTATTTTTGGGAAAACACGGTAAACAGTATTTACTTAGGTTTTGCAAAATTAACCAAGTTTAGTTTTGAAGGACCCCCAAGCACCGCTGTTTATTGCAGTGCTTGGTAACGCATTCTCTGTATGGTTGTAATTGTGACACTTTATTTTATGTATCTCTAAATGCACACTATATTTATTTAATAATTAGTTTTGTAACTCTTGTCTGACTGTGTTAATGCCATGTTCAGCATAACAAGAGCCATTGTATTGTTAAGCAAGCGCAGTTAGGTGACATACCTGATTGTGTACTTATTTATATTGCTGTTCATTTTGCACAATAAGTACTTTGTAAAGATGCGCTGTCATGAAGTAACAACAAAGGTTAATTACAGCGTAGTCATTATGTAAATACACTTTACTTGTGGACATCTAAAGACATTTTTAAAATTGAATTATATTTGAATATACTATAATTCTGTGAGATAAATGGCAAATGAATGGGTTTAAATTAAACATATAAGCATAAGAATTTTAAATTGAGGAAGCCGGATCTCTCCCCTTTTTTACTCCATTTATCTTTATTTATTTATTAATTTATCTATTTACTTATTTTTACTAGCTTTAAGTTTTACTCTGCTGGTGTAGCTCTCTTTCTCAGGGGTGGGAATTGATTTGTTTTGAACCTTTTTTTTTTTTGTAAAACTTGAGTTATATGTATTGAATGCTATTAGATTTTTCATCAAATCAATAAAATCAAATAAATAAACTAATTAAAGAAAAATCAGAGTGGATTTATAAGAGGCCGCAGTATATTCATTTATTTTTTCTTTGCTTTTTTAGTGAGTACTGGCAGATCATAGTCTGTTTTAACGCAGCCTCATTGTTAAGGATCATTTGTGAGTCTAGAAAAACGGAAAGGCCCTTGAGAGACAAGCATCATCACTTTCATGGCCGATCAGGAACAGTGGACGCCCGCCGTGAATCTTGGCTCCAGATCCTGCTTCCACCCAGATGGCACATTAAGGAAGAGTTTGCAAAAGGTGAGGAGAGAGCAGTGCGGCATTCCCATTGGGTTTTTTTTGACTGATCAGTGGAGTGATGGATGTGTAACAATATGGGTAAGGGTAAATTAGTATCACTGAGCTCGTCTGGATCCCTGAAGGTTAGGTGACATGTCACAGCAGCCTCTGCCTGAGTGAATGCAATTTTTGGCAGTACATGGACGTACTGCTGCAGTGCAACAGGACAATACAGACAACACATGCTGTTTTTCCTTGATCCACTTGGCAATATTGTGCTTACATGGTCTGCTTTTTCATCCCGTTTTAACCCTGTTAAATGTGTCTGGCACAAGTTGGGAATGCGAGTTCAGCTAGCTGCTTGTCGTGCAGATGGCAAAATGTACATTCTGGTGCAGTATACGGCGCACGATTCAAGGAGAGGCATTTTTCATTTGTTAACTAATTATAAAAATAACAATTATAATTTAAAATTTAATTAGGGTGTTGTACCATGTTCACCATTATGGATGTAGTGAAAAGTTAAGCAAAATGACCCCTTTTATTGGCTAACTAAAAAGATTACAATATGCAAGCTTTTGAGGTAACTCGGGCCCGTTCTTCAGTATACAGTCCTGTCTCCTCTCCATACACCTCAGAATATAAATATAACACCCAGTCATGTCGGTGGAAGAAATTCTCAGATGATTCTGCACTTATGGGGTGTATTGATAAGGGGGAATGAGACAGAGGAGTGGAAAACTTTGTTTCTGGTACAGTAGTAGGGTATTGTACCGTGTTAGCCATTATGAATGTAGTGAGAAGTCAAGCAAAATGCCACCTTTTATTGGCTAACTAGAAAGATTACAATGTGCAACCTTTCAAAGCAGGAACCAATCCTGGGCAGGGTGCCAACCCACCGCAGGACACACACAAACACACCAAGCACACACTTAGGGCCAATTTAGAATCGCCAATCCACCTAACCTGCATGTCTTTGGACTGTGGGAGGAAACCAGAGCGCCCGGAGGAAACCCATGCAGACACGGGGAGAACATGCAAACTCCACACAGGGAGGACCCAGGAAGCGAACCCGGGTCCCCCAACTGCAAGGCAGCCGTGCTACCCACTGCGCCATCCGTGCCGCCCAAGATGTAATACAGATACTGGAATTCCCTTTGTTTATATAGACACCAGGACAGATAAGGCATTGGAAAACCTTTAAGTGAGACATCTTGGACATACATATTATAAGTGTGTATGGTTGGATTCCTTATCATGGTGACTTTCAGGATAAGATTTTCCTTTTTGCCTTTCGTTAAGAAGAATATGTTGCTGTAGAGGTGTGCCAGTTTCTTCCATTGGGTCCTCAATTAGATCTAGTAGCGGTACAGTTTGGTGTCTTGTATGTCTGTAATACTACAGTGTTGTACCGTGTTAGCCATTATAGATTTTTTTTTTTTTGTTCTTTACTTCGCCTTATACAATTCCATGTATTAGGAATTTGTTAGTTTTCGCATACCCCTTGGGGTCAGAGCACAGGGTCAGCCATTGTACAGCGCCCCTGGAGCAATTACAGGTTAAGGGCCTTGCTCATAGGCCCAGCAGAGCAGGATCTCTTTTGGCAGTGATGGGGATTCGAACCAGCAACCTTCAGGATACCGGTGCAAATCCTTAGCCTCAGAGTCACCACTCCGCCCCAAAATGTAGTGAGAAGATAAGCAAAATGACCTCTTTTATTGGCTAACTAAAAAGATTACAATATGCAATCTTTTGAGGTAGCTCGGTCCCCTTCTTCAGTTTACAGTCCTATCTCCTCTCCATACACGTCAGAATATAAATATAACATCCGGTTATGTTGGTGGAAGACATTCTCAGATGATTCTGCACTTATGGGGTGTATTGATAAGGGGAATGAGACAGAGGAGTGGAAAACTTTGTTTTTTGGTGCAGTAGTAGGGTGTTGTACCGTGTTATCCATTATGGGTGTAGTGAGAAGTCAAGCCAAGTGTCCCCTTTTCTTGGCTAACTAGAAAGATTACAATGTGCAAGCTTTCAAAACAACTCAGGCCCCTTCTTCAAGCAAGATGTAATACTCCATCCATCCAGTTTCCAACCCGCTGAATCCGAACACAGGGTCACGGGGGTCTGCTGGAACCAATCCCAGCCAACACAGGGCACAAGGCAGGAACCAATCCCGGGCAGGGTGCCAACCCACCGCAGGACACACACAAACACACCCAGCAAACATTAGGGCCAATTTAGAATCGCCAATCCACCTAACCTGCATGTCTTTGGACTGTGGGAGGAAACCCACGCAGACACGGGGAGAACATGCAAACTCCACGCAGGGAGGACCCGGGAAGCGAACCCAGGTCCCCAGGTCTCCCAACTGCAAGGCAGCAGCGCTACCCACTGCGCCACCGTGCCGCCCAAGATGTAATACTGAGACTGGAATTCCCTGTGTATATATATAGACACCAGGACAGATACAGCATTGGGAAAACCTTTAATAGAGACATCTTAGATGTATTAAAATTAATAGACCTCTCCAAGATGAGATTCATGTAGCAAGAGAGGAGAACAATGGGTAGTCAAGACCTTTTGATAAGATAATTGTTCAAAAAAGTTTTTTGAAGTTTCCGAAGTAGTGAGAAGTTAAGCAAAATGACCCCTTTTATTGGCTAACTAGAAAGATTTCAATATGCAAGCTTTTAAGGCAACTCACGCCCCTTCTTCAGTGTACAGTCCTGTCTCCTTTTCTCTTCTCTCCATACACCTCAGACTATAAATATAACACCCGGTCATGTCAGTGGAAGATATTCTCAGATGATTCTGCACTTATGTGGTGTATTGATAAGGGGGAATGAGACTTAGGAGTGTAAAGACAAAATGTAAAATCAGTTTCTGATGAGTTTTTCAATACAATGTGGATCTGTACAGTCAGTCAGGTTGTCCGGGTCAGTCCGAGAGATGCAAACAATCCTCATATCTGGCCATAAAATTCTATTTAAGCCATGTTGTAATGTGTTAAATTTTAGCATGAGTTTGACTTCCCTTTCTTATCTCTCTTGCTGTGTTCTGAAGTTGCCCATAAGCCCTGTGACTTTTTAAAGTCCCTGTCACAGTGTCCATAGCTGTTGAAGTGGGCTGCTACAGGAACATCTCTGTTGCCATTTTTAATGTGAACCCTGTGTAAATTCATTCTCTGGCAGAGTGATTGTCCAGTTTCTCCTACATAGAGTGCAGTGTTGGGACATTTCATACAGAGAATGAGGTAGATTACATTAGATGATCTGCAGGTAATAATAATTCTTTGCATTTACAGTATATAGCGCTTTTCTCACTACTCAAAGCGCTTAGCAGTTGCAGGTTAAGGGCCTTGCTCAAGGTCCCAACATGGCAGAGTCCCTTTTGGCATTTTACGGGATTCGAACTGGCAACCTTCCGATTGCAGATCCCTAGCCTCAGAGCCACCACCATGATCCCTTTATGTGATGTTCTAGTCGGCAGTGTGGTATGATTATACGGTCTGTATTATAAATGTGAGCACGTGTTTTACTTCTTTTCTGTAGGCAGGGAGATGTGCCATTTTCTGTTGGTTCACTTAGGGAGTTTCGGACAATTAGTTGCTGCAGGTTTGGTGGTTGTCTGTATGCCAGGAGGGGAGGTTCAGGAAATACATTTTTCAGTGTTTAGTCATTGTTTAGCATTGGCTGAAGTTCTTTTATAATTTTTCGAAGTGCTTCAAGATGAGGGTTGTAGGTGACAACAAGGGGGATGCGGTTCTTGTTGTCTTTGTTTTTATATTCCAGAAGGTTGTCTCTGGGAATGGCAGTAGCTCTTCTTATTTGAGTGTTTTGCAGATCATCTAATGTGGTCTACCTAATTCTCTGCATGAAATGTCCTGACACTGCACGCTATGTGAGAGAAACTGGACAAACACTCTGCCAGAGAATGAATTTACACAGGGTTCACATTAAAAATGGCAACAGAGATGTTCCTGTAGCAGCCCACTTCAACAGCTATGGACACTGTGACAGGGACTTTAAAAAGTCACAGGGCTTATGGGCAACTTCAGAACACAGCAAGAGAGAAAAGAATGGGAAGTCAAACTCATGCTAAAATTTAACACATTACAACATGGCTTAAATAGAGTTTTATGGCCAGATATGAGGATTGTTTGCATCTCTCGGACTGTCTCGGACAACCTGACTTACTACAGATCCACATTGTATGGAAAAACTCATTGGAAACTTCAAAAGTCTTTGTTGGACAGTTATCTTATCCAAAGACCTTGACCATACATTTTTCTTCTCTCTTGTTAAATTAATTTTAGCCTGAAGAGTCTATTAAGGGCGGCACGGTGGCTCAGTGGGTAGCGCTGCTGCCTCGCAGTTGGGAGATCTGGGGACCTGGGTTCGATTCCCGGGTCCTCCCTGCGTGGAGTTTGCATGTTCTCCCCGTGTCCCCTCCGGGCGCTCCGGTTTCCTCCCACATTCCAAAGACATGCAGGTTAGGTGGATTGGCGATTCTAAATTGTCCCTAGTGTGTGCTTGGTGTGTGGGTGTGTTTGTGTGTGTCCTGCGGTGGGTTGGCACCCTGCCCAGGACTGGTTCCTGCCTTGTGCCCTGTGTTGGCTGGGATTGGCTCCAGCAGATCCCCGTGACCCTGTGTTCGGATTCAGCGGGTTGGAAAATGGATGGCTGGAGGTCTATTAATTTTTTACATTTAAGATTTCTCACTTAAAGATTTACCAATGTTGTTACTTGTCCTAGAGTGTGTATATAAACACAGGGAACTCCAGTCTCTTTTTCTTGTCTTCTTAGAGAGTCAAGGCTGGGGGGCTGTCAAAAGGAAGGGCCTGTTAAAGCCCATTCTGGCACTCTTTGTGTGATTTTGGGCTATACAAAAATACATAGTATTGTATTGTATTGTATTATTACATCTCGCCTGAAGAAGGGCCCTGAGTTGCCTCGAAAGCTTGCATATTGTAATCTTTTTAGTTAACCAATACAAGGGGACACTTGGCTTGACTTTTCACTACATTCATAATGGCTAACACATTTAGTTTAAACATTTACTAAAACAGGGCGGCACGGTGGCGCAGTGGGTAGCGCTGCTGCTTTGCAGTTGGGAGATCTGGGGACCTGGGTTCGCTTCCCGGGTCCTCCCTGCGTGGAGTTTGCATGTTCTCCCCGTGTCTGCGTGGGTTTCCTCCCACAGTCCAAAGACATGCAGGTTAGGTGGATTGGCAATTCTAAATTGGCCCTAGTGTGTGCTTGGTGTGTTTGTGTGTGTCCTGCGGTGGGTTGGCACCCTGCCCGGGATTGGTTCCTGCCTTGTGCCCTGTGTTGGCTGGGATTGGCTCCAGCAGACCCCCGTGACCCTGTGTTTGGATTCAGCGGGTTGGAAAATGGATGGATTTACTAAAACAATAATAAAAACACTGTATGCTAATGTCAGCGGCCCCTAATTGATGTCTTCACTTAGTCACGCAGTCATTCCAGCTTTTGGGTTTGCTTGTTTTGGCATCAGAGTCAGGATGTGATTTATACACGCGTATATTGTGTATACCCTTTTAAGACTTCAGTGCAGGTTAAAGATGATTATCTGAGAAAGGAAGAGTCTGTCTGGTGAAAATAAAACAGAGCTAAAAGCCTTCCAAGTCACTTTGGTCTCTTTGATAATCTGTGAATCTGTACTCTGACATTTTTAGAGATGTAAAGTAATAAGGTTTCATCTTGATTGTTCTTTTGCCCCTCATCATGACTTTGCTTTTATTGTTTTGCTTTCTACATTTTACTTCTAATGTTTAATTAGGTTTTTCTTTCTTACAAAAATGTTTTGACCCAAGTACTTGAACCCCTCTAAGAACCAGCACTTTGGTTCCCCCACCGTCAACATTTCTAATTTTCTCTGTGTCATAGTGCACTTTCAAGTTGTTTTATTCACTTTAGCATTTTCTTTAAATGTTTATTGTGGTCCTGGTGAAGTACAGTATGTGATTAGTCATTTCCACAAACAACAGCAGTGTGGTGTTCACCATCAACACTTACTTACATTTGATATGCATTGAATTCAGAAAGGGCGGCATGGTGGTGCAGTGGTAGCACTGCTGCCTCGCAGTAAGGAGACCTGTGGTTCGCTTCCCGGGTCCTCCCTGCGCAGAGTTTGCATGTTCTCCCCGTGTCTGCGTGGGTTTCCTCCAGATGCTCCGATTTCCTCCCACAGTCCAAAGACATGCGGGTTAGATGGATTGGCGATCATAAATTGTCCTTGCTGTGTGTGTAGATAGATAGATAGATAGATAGATAGATAGATAGATAGATAGATAGATAGATAGATAGATAGATAGATAGATAGATAGATAGATAGATAGATAGATAGATAGATACTTTATTAATCCCAAGGGGAAATTCCCATACTCCAGGAGCAGCATACTGGTAAAGAAAATATTAAATTAAAGAGTGATAACAATGCAGGTATAACAGACAATAACTTTGTATAATGTTAACGTTTACCCCTCCAGGTGGAACTGAAGAGTTGCATAGTGTGGTGGAGGAACAATCTCCTCAGTCTGTCAGTGGACCAGGATGGTGACAGCAGTCTGTCGCTGAAGTTGCTCCTCTGTCTGGAGATGATCCTGTTCAGTGGATGCAGTGGATTCTCCATGATTGACAGGAGTCTGCTCAGCACCCGTCGCTTTGCCACAGATGTCAAACTGTCCAGCTCCATGCCTACAATAGAGCCTGACTTCCTCACCAGTTTGTCCAGGAGTGAGGTGTCCCTCTTCTTTATGCTGCCTCCCCAGCACACCACCACGTAGAAGAGGGGAGCTCGCCATAACCTTCTGATAGAACATCTGCAGCATCTTATTGCAGATGTTGAAGGACGCCAGCCTTCTAAGGAAGTATAATCGGCTCTGTCCTTTCTTACACAGAGCATCAGTATTGGCAGTCCAGTCCAATTTATCATCCAGCTGCACTCCCAGGTATTTATAGGTCTGCACCCTCTGTGTGTGTCCTGCGGTGGGTTGGCGCCCTACCCGGGATTGGTTCCTGCCTTGAGATTGGCTCCAGCAGACCCCCATGACCCTGTGTTCAGATTCAGCGGGTTGGAAAATGGATGGATGGATGAATTCAGAAAGTGATTTGCCAGCCAGAATGGATGAGGCCATGATGGGGAATGCTTTTGAAAAGATGCCCAAGGGTCCTTTATGATCACAGACAGTCAGGACCTCAGGTTTATGTCTCATCTGAAGGACAGCGCTAAATTTTCAGGACACTGTGCCTGTTACT
>NC_041401.2:13540787-13615787 GCF_900747795.2 Erpetoichthys calabaricus
GTTTCACATGTTAATTTTTTTCCCTGTGCTTAAAAGACATTAACAAAGTGTTTCTCAACTGTGACTCCGGAACAACTCAGTACGCAAGCTATATTAAGCGTCAACAACGAAGACTCGCTACACCTTAATGAACAAGTGCTGAAACTTATCCCTACCGACGAAGTAACTTTCACCAGCGTGGCCTCCATCGTCACAGACGATCCCGCTTTCAGTCACGGACAATTGTATGTTGCTCTCTCCAGAGGTCCATCTTTTCATTCACTCACAGTGGTATCCACAAACCCACCCCATTTGGACAACTGTGTCGTTCAGCAAGTGTTCACCCATCAATACATAATTATGCGGCGTATGTTACGCCGTGGGTTGGCTAGTTATCTATAATAGAATAAATAAGTCTGCGGTGGGCTGGCGTCCTACCCGGGGTTTGTTTCCTGCCTTGTGCCCTGTGTTGGCTGGGATTGGCTCCAGCAGACCCCCGTGACCCTGTAGTTAGGATATAGCAGGTTGGATGATGGATGGATGGATGAATAAATATGTAATTTTTTCACCTGCCTCTTCTGCTACTCAATCTAATTACCTGGGGTTTTGAAAGGTAAAAGAAAGGCCATTATTCAATATTTGGAACTGAATCTTTAAAAGCAGAGTTCATTTTTTGTGATGCTCTATCTGTTGGATTGACAAATGCAATGCTTTTATTATGGTTCATAGTATAGTATAGTATAGTGCAGTACAGTGCATTATAGTATAGTACAGTATAGTACATTATAATATTTTATAGTATAGTATAATACACTAAAATATAGCACAGTATAGTATACTACAGTAGAGTACAGTGAAGTGCAGTACAGTATAGTAAGTACATTACAGTATAGTACAGTACAGTGCATTACACTATTTTATAGTGTAGATCTTCAAATGAGGGTCTGAATAGAATTCCAAGAGCTAAACTTGAAAGAAGTGGTGAGGCGAGGGGCCTTCTGCTGTTATGCACCTCAAATCTGAAATAGCAGACTGATAGAAATTCGCCAGGCTAATACAATGGAGCACTTTAAAACACTGATAAACACTCCTTATTGTAACAAGGCTTTCTCATAGCTACATTTTAGTGTAACCCCTGATATTCTGTAGATGCATTTAACTTTCATTTTCATCATATCTCCGTAATCCGTACTAACCCCTACTTTCTCTGTTGTTCTTTTTCCGTTTTTCTGTGGTGCTGATCTGCACCTCCACCACCTGATCAGGGCACCATGCAGTCTCTTCATTGATGGTTTGAAGGCCAGAGGTCCACATGACCTTCATCATCTAATTCTTTCACATGAAGCCTGAAAACCATGAGGACTGATTGAGATCATTTATGTCAGGTAGAATGCCCAGTGGGGGGCTGGGTGGTCTGAACCCCTGCAGAATTTGTTTTTCTTTTTTTGGTTTTTCTGTCCTCCTGGCCATCGGACCTTACTTTATTCTTTGTTATTTAGTATTGTCTAATCTTATTTTTATATTTTTCTTTTTTCTTTCTTCATCTTGTAAAGCTCTTGGATCTACGTCATTTGTATGAAAATGTTGTATAGAAATAAATGTTGTTGTTGGACTGGGCACCCGTCAATCACAGGGCCAACACACACACACCATGTACACACACTAGGGCAAATTTAGCATTGCCAGTTCACCTAACCTGCAGGTCTTTGGACAACTGGAGTAAAGCAGAGCACCCAGAAGAAACCTGTGTTTCAAAATAATTATTTGATTTAGTAGTTAGATGTGAAGCAAGACCTGTTGATTGATTTATCGAAACCTTCACCTCACCCATAACCAATGGGCAGTATAATCCTCCCTAATATGAACTCATTATAAGAAAAAATATAGGGTTTTTGTTTCAGTTTGCCCAGCAGTATATCCTGGCAGTGAATGGCTAGGACTGTTGTTAGATTAGCAATGTTTGGTTTTTCTCTACCACTTCAGAGAAAAGCCAAGCCAAATGACCCCTTTTATTGGCTAACTAAAAAGATTACAATATGCAAGCTTTCGAGGCAACTCAGGCCCCTTCTTCAGTAAAGTCACTGCAGCCCACCCACTGCCCCCGTAAATGTCATATGCATTCTCCGACAGCTGCAGCTCTGACAATTAGAGATTCTCCACTCACTAGTGATATACTGCAATGATACCTTTCTCACTCAACTGGAAAGTCCCTTACAGATTATTTATCAAAAAGACAAGATGGTCACTCGGTCAGTCCTGCTAAAAAGATATAAAAACTCAGCTCTGACAGAAACGACAGGCACATCAGGTTTTTCTTTGCTAAAGTTTTACTCCACTAGAAGATTTTAATCAGTAGGCATTGTACTCCCTATCATATATATGGCAGCAGTGTAACTTCCATGGTGGATGCATAAAGAATAGGTCCATCACTTTTTATATTGGCTATTCCATCTACCGGGCATTCATTTTCTAACCCGTTTTGTCCTGAACAGGGTAGCAGGGGTCTGCTGGAGCCCATTGGAAGCAAGGCAGGAACAAACCCCGGACAGAGCGCCAGTCCATTGCAGGCCAACCACACTGTAGCAGTGCTACTATTAGTTAAAACTGCATCTCCCAGCTGTCTCTGCAGGGGCTGTTGGGGTCAAAGGTGGTCAGAGGGGTTTAAAAGGAGGGCAGGTGTCCAAGGGAAAGAAAAAGTGTTTTTTGTTGTTGTATTTTGTGTTTCGTTTACCTGTTGGACTGCCTTCGGTTAATTAAGCCAGATTTAGTGGCTGTGTCCTGGATTGTATTCGTTGTTGGGGTCCGGATTGTCTGTCTACCTGTGTGCTGAGGACTGATTGTGGTTTCATGGCTTTCCCGCAAGTATAGGAGCGCTCCTGAACCACCCATCCGTCTTCACCCTTACAGTGTCTACCGGTAGGACTGTTTTTTCATTCCCTTTCAACATACAGATCTCTGGACTTACTCTCGTCATCTCTCATTACATCCGGTGTGGTATTCCATGTACTTTGCTGTGTGGAGTTGTGTTTTTGTGTTTAATGTAATATCGCCGTAAGGATACTGGGGTGGTACTATTGTTTTCATTTTCATTATTTAATTTCATTATATTCTGCAGTGGGTTGGCACCCTGCCCAGGATTGTTTCCTGCCTTGTGCCCTGTGTTGGCTGGGATTGCCTCCAGCAGACCCCCGTGACCCTGTGTTCGGATTCAGCGGGTTGGAAAATGGATGGATGGATGGAATTTCATTATATTCCTAGTGTGCTTTATTTTGTCTCTGTTTGTGAGTGTGTGCGGGTCGGACCAAGGCTCTGAGCGTCCCTGGGATCCTCTAGAAAAATAAATAAATCACCATCATCTTGACGGTGTGAATGTTAGTGGCACCAGACCACTACAACACATATACCTCAAACACCTACTAGGACCGGCGGCAGTGGTAGCACTGCTGTCTCACAGTTAGGAGACCTTGGTTTGCTTCTCAGGTCCTTCCTGCGTGGAATTTGCATGTTCTCCCCGTGTCTGCGTGGGTTTCCTCCCACAGTCCAAAGACATGAAGGTTAGGCGCATTGGCGATCCTAAATTGTGCTTAGTGTGTGGGTGGGTGTGCCCTGCGGTGGGCTGGCACCCTGCCTGGGATTTGTTCCTGCCTTCTGCCCTGTGCTGGCTGGGATTGGCTCCAGCAGACCCTCTCGACCCTGTGTTAGGGTATAGCGGGTTGGAGAATGCCTGACATTACACTACATAATTTTTGAATTCAGAGAATATTTACATTTTCTAATTATTTTGAAAACTCTAGAGTGTCTGTAGGATTTAGACATTTTCTAAGGCTTTTGTAATGCAGTAATAGGAAACCAACAATAAATAACTGATCTAAAAACAAATTGTAACATTAGCAGGTCATTTTAAAGCATTTGAAATCGTAGTGGAAGCAAGTACTATCCTAACAGTCACCGTCATTGTGTAAGAACATACGACCATAAGAAATCTAACAAATGAGAGGAGATGATTCAATCCATCAAACTCATTTGTTTAGCTAATAGCTACGCTGTCCTAATATCCTTCTTAAAGGCTCTCCAGATTTCTGCTTCAAATACTTATCTAGGTAGTTTGCTCCATATTCCCACAACTCTTTGCATAAAGAAATGCTTCATCACTTCATTCCTAAATGCATTTCCTTTTCATTTCCACTGGTGTTCTTAAGTGTGTGATTCATCCTTGAGAAGAAAGAATCCTGCTGGATGTACCTTGTCTACTTTTTGAAGACCTGGATTAGGACCCCACCCAGTCCCCTCTGCTCCAAACTAACCAAGATTATTGCTGCGTCTGTCAGAGTAGAACATTAATAATGCTGTAACACTGAGCTAGTAGTGCTTGCCGGTGCTGAGCTAGTGGATTCTCGCTCTTTACATCGCTCTTTTTGGTTGCTCACTATCCTTAAATGGACTA
This sequence comes from Erpetoichthys calabaricus, assembly GCF_900747795.2. Lineage (NCBI taxonomy): Eukaryota > Metazoa > Chordata > Cladistia > Polypteriformes > Polypteridae > Erpetoichthys > Erpetoichthys calabaricus. The sequence goes on from NC_041401.2 coordinate 13,545,211, forward strand.
CTTGCTGTTGCTGCACTAGGTGGAATTCATGGGACTCTGGCTCAATTATCTCTAGAGGGGGTTTAAAGAAAAATAATTTATCAAGTAATTATATATATATATATATATATATATATATATATATATATATATATATATATCTAGGTAGTTTGCTCCAGATTCCCCTAACTCTTTGCATTAAGGAGTGCTTCGTCACTTCAGCCCTAAACACACTACCTCTTAATTCCCACAGGTGTTCTTGAGCATGTAAATCACCCTTGAGATGATAGCATTCTGCTGGATCTACATTATCAGTTCCTTTATGTGTTATGGAATCACTGTAGTTTTTCCATTCCATTCCATTTTCCTCCAGTGGTTCAATTAGGGTTAGGGTTAGGGTTAGGGTTAGGGTTAGGGACCCTGTGTTCAGATTCAGCGGGTTGGAAAATGGATGGATGGATGGATGGTTCAAGTCCTATCTGACTGATAGGCAAGAGTTTGTTAGTCTTGGCAACAGCAGGTCCAGCTCAGCGCCAGTCACACAAGGAGTCCCTCAGGGCTCTGTCCTCAGCCCTCTTCTCTTCTGTATTTATATGCATCCCGTTGGCCATATTATTCGTAGCTATGGACTGGGTTATCATTTTTATGCAGATGATACTCAACTCTATTTCAGTGTTAAAAGTGGAGCTTCATCAGAGCTTTCTCAGCTCACAACCTGCCTTAGTGAAATTAATACCTGGATGAAGCAGAACTCTTTAAAATTAAATTGCTATAAAACTGAACTCCTGCAAATTGGGACTACTTCCCCTTGGGGATTAATAAAGTATCTCTATCTATCTATCTATCTATCTATCTATCTATCTATCTATCTATCTATCTATCTATCTATCTATCTATCTATCTATCTATCTATCTATCTATCTATCTATCTATCTATCTATCTATCTATCTATCTATCTATCTATCTCTAAAGTGCAACTTAATAAAATTAGCTCCTTCCCAGTCCATCTTGGCGGTGATCTCATCAGACCTGCCTCTACTGTAAAGAATCTTGGTGTCATTTTTGATTCCTCCCTCTCTTATTCCGCCCACATAAATCACATTAAGAAACGTTCTTACTTTCACCTCTGTAACATATTCCGCGTTCGCTCCTTCCTCTCCTTCTCTAACGCTGAGAAACTTGTCCATGCTTTTATCACATCCCGCATCGATTATTGTAATTCCCTACTGGCAGGTGCCCCTTCTAATCTTATATCACAGCTCCAGCTTATTCAAAACTCAGCTGCAAGAGTCCTTACTCGAACCAGCAGCAGCGAGCACATCACACCCATCCTGCTCTGTCTTCACTGGCTCCCTGTGTCATACAGAATCGAATATAAAATCCTACTGATAACCTACAAAGCTTTAAATGACCTCACGCTAAACTACATCAGTGACCTTCTCCATCACTATGTGCCTGTCCGCCCACTAAGGTCCTCTGATTCTGGAAATCTTGTTGTGTTCCTCACTAATCTACACTCCATGGATGACAGCAGGGCCTTCACCTGTATAGCGCCCAGACTCTGGAATGACCTGCCGAAATTAATCAGGTCAGCTGACTCCATGAATTCTTTTAAAAAACATCTCAAACCTCATCTGTTCATGAAGGCTTTTAGCTCTACTTGACTTTATTACCCTTCTCTCAGTTTACCTCGATGTCAAGATGCTCATGTAACCTCTGTGTGTGTGTGTGAAACCATCCATTATGTTGTCTGTTAGGCTTTTCTCTGAATTCACTATCTTACTGTTCTCTATTTATTTATTTGGTTTAGTATAATGCTATAGTATATACTGTATACCCTGCCCTTCTTTCTTAAACTCTGTGAAATGCCTTGAGCATGGGAAAGGTGCTATATAAATAAAATTAATTATTATTAATATTGTAGTGGTAGCGCTGCTGCCTCGCAGTTAGGAGACCTGGGTTTGCTTCCCGGGTCCTCCCTGCGTGGAGTTTGCATGTTCTCCCCGTGTCTGCGTAGGTTTCCTCCCACAGTCCAAAGACATGCTGGTTAGGTGGATTGGCGATTCTAAATTGGCCCTAATGTGTGCTTGGTGTGTGGGTGTGTTTGTGTGTGTCCTGCGGTGGGTTGGCACCCTGCCCGGGATTGGTTCCTGCCTTGTGCCCTGTGTTGGCTGGGATTGGCTCCAGCAGACCCCCGTGACCCTGTGTTCGGATTCAGCGGGTTGGAAAATGGATGGATGAATGGTAACATACTGTAGCTGCTAATATTAGACTGCCAGGTATTTTCCTAGCTGTGCACAGTTTGAGATTCCCTCATCACCCTCCATTGAGCAATGGTTTAAAGCAGGGTTTCCAAGCTCTGTCATGGCATACCACTGTGGCTACAGGATTTCATTCCAACTAGCGTCACAGATCAGTGGGTCACTTATGTTTCATCAATCTAATTGCTTAGCTGGCCTTCTTTCGTTTCTTATTCTACATTCAGAAAAGTGCTGTAGTATAGGACATGCATTTAGAAGAAATTCAGAAATGGGTTTTCTTTGTCATCAGTCAGTCATTATCCAACCCGCTATATCCTAACACAGGGTCACGGGAGTCTGCTGGAGCCAATCCCAGCCAACACAGGGCACAAGGCAGGAACAAACCCTGGGCAGAGCGTCAGCCCACCGCAGATGTTTGAAGGCTTTTCAGCAAAAAAAAAAAAAAAAAAATCTCAGTTTAGACTAACTAAGATGGTGACACTGCCTGTTAACTACAGGCCAGACAGGAAGAACAATGTGACATGCCTGCCTTGTTATATAAACACAAGAAATGGTTTAGAAACCCCAAAATTCAGTTTCACCAGATGAAAAATCTAACAAAGACACTAAACTCACATACAGTATAAAAACATAATGTAAGAGATTAGATAGGCCACGATAAAGAGTAAGGGCACCACCCGGTGAAATGGGTTTTCTTTGTCATCTGTCAGTCACTTATGTTTCATCAATCTAATTACTTAGCTGGCCTTCTTTCGTTTCTTATTCTACATTCAGAAAAGTGCTGTAGTATAGGACATGCATTTAGAAGAAATTCAGAAATGGGTTTTCTTTGTCATCAGTCAGTCATTATCCAACCCGCTATATCCTAACACTGGGTCACGGGGGTCTGCTGGAGCCAATCCCAGTCAGCAGAGGGTGCAAGGCAGGAACAAGTTCCGGGTAGGGTGCCAGCCCACTGCAGGGCAAACACACCAAGCGACAATTTAGGATCGCCAATGCACCAAACCTGCATGTCTTTGGACTGCGGGAGGAAACCCACACAGACACGGGGAGAACATGCAAACTCCACAGAGGGAGGACGCGGGAAGCGAACCCAGGTCTCCTAACTGCGAGGCAGCATCGCTACCACTGCACCATCGTGCCAACCAGGGTAAGTCCATCCATCCATCCATCCATTATCCAACCCGCTGAATCCGAACACAGGGTCACGGGGGTCTGCTGGAGCCAATCCCAGCCAACACAAGCAGGAACCAATCCTGGGCAGGGTGCCAACCCACCGCAGGACACACACAAACACACCCACACACCAAGCACACACTAGGGCCAATTTAGAATCGCCAATCCACCTAACCAGCATGTCTTTGGACTGTGGGAGGAAACCGTAAACCCACTATATCCTAAATAGAAGGTCACGGGGGTCTGCTGGAGCCAATCACAGCCAACACAGGGTGCAAGCCAGGAAACAAACACTGGGCAGGGCGCCAGCCCACCAAAGGGCACAAATTAGAATCACCAATGCATCTAACCTGCATGTCTTTGGACTGTGAGAGGAAACCCACGCAGACACGGGGAGAACATGCAGACTCCACGCAGGGAGGACCTGGGAAGCGAACCCAAGTCCCCAGGTCTCCCAACTGCGAGGCAGCAGCACTACCACTGCGCCACCGTGCCACCCAGGGTAAGTCTCTTTCTTTAATTTATATGTTAATTGCTTCCACGTGTAATGCTGCTTCCTTTAAACTTTGAACATCGTCATCACATTACACTTCATCAGTTTCTATATGGATTGAGATTCTGATGAACAACCGTCCTTTAAACACTCTACCTTATAGAAACACTACAAAACTCTAAACCAATTAACATACAACATACAATACAGCAATATTGGTTAACACTTAGTTCAAATGGTTTCTTGATGATTTTGGGTTTTTTTTGCTGGTGTTTCTGCAAGGCCACCTACGTGGAAGATGAAAGCATTTGTAAGATGGTTGGGTTAAACAGCACAGCACAGGATGCTGCCACAGTTAAGTAATGATCTGGTTGTAAAAATGCCAACGTATTCTGTAACACATTCTTGTTTTCTAACCTGTGCAAAGTTTTAAAAAACACCTCAGTGGTGTCAAAAGATGTTGAATCTGGCCTGGTAGGGGGTACATTTTCCTTGCCCGTGGATAGTTGACGATCACAAGGCCTAGCTGACTTACTCTTTAAAAGCCTTTTGTACTGCGGAGAGGCTTGACGTGATTTAGCTTTGCGAGCATTGTTCCCTCTAACAGATTTGTATATGTCACTGGCAGCCGTTGCCAAAGTGTTTACGGACTGCTTGCCAAGATTGTTGTTTTTTTTTTTCGTTTTTTTTTCCTGGCCTCAAGTGGATATGTCTCTTTATGGTTTGCGCGTTCTTTTATTTAATTTACTGTATTCAGGTTCTCCTTGATGCAGTCCTTCGGTCCCCTAAAACAATCGGAGTGGAGACAATGGAAAGCATAATAACAGATCCGTGTACATGCCATCTGTAGGAGCAGCTGCTAGTATGCATCTGTACAATATGTTGGAACGGAGAGCCTCGCTAATCTGCATAATAAGGAGAGGGCTTATCCCAGTCTAGTTAATAATCACAAGCAATCGATGCACTTCATTCCCTCACCGTAGCGCAAAGAAAGAAAAAAAAAAAGTTTTACTTTGCCTGCCATAGCAACTCGATACTCCAGGGTCGGATGTTTCACTGAACTGTTGATTCTGCCTGAAGCTACAGATTTGTACTGCTCTCAGTTTCAGCTTTACATGAATACCATAATTAGGAAGGTCTATGTTATGATGTGAAGGTCTCCTTAACTTTTAATAATGAAAGGCTTATTATGCAGCATGCCTAGAACTATCTCAGTTATACAATACAATACATCCATCCATCCATCCATTATCCAACTCGCTATATCCTAACTACAGGGTCACAGGGGTCTGCTGGAGCCAATCCCAGACAACACAGGGAGCAAGGCAGGTAACAAACATCGGGCAGGGCGCCAGCCCACCGCAGGACACAATACAATACAATACAATTTATTTTTTGCATAGCCCACAAATCACACAAGAAGTGCCGCAATGGGCTTTAACAGGCCCTGCCTCTTGACAGCCCCCCAGCCTTGACTCTCTAAGAAGACGAGGAAAAACTCCCAAAAAAACCCTTCTAGGGAAAAAGTGGAAGAAACCTTAGGAAAGGCAATTCAAAAAGAGACCCCTTTCCAGGTATGTTGGGCGTGCAGTGGGTGTCAAAAAGAAGGGGGGGTCAATACAATACAATACACAGAACAGAACAAATCCTCAATACAGTATAAAAATAAAAAATTTACAAATATGGAGCAGAATTTAACAGTAGATGATACCCCATAATATGATTTGAATTTGTTTAGAGTCCTGGAGACCTCAGCCATCAAGCTGCCTCCCCCATTTGGCCATTCCACAGCTGGGCCAGCCAATCCGATGAAAGGACCCCTCTACCCGACAATTCCTGCAATCCTCCATCAGGGATGACTTTACCTTAGGCAAGCAAAACAACTTGGCAGGTGGGCCGTGGCACCAAGTGCCACATTTGGGTACTAAGAAGAGAAACAGAAAAGGTGAGGAGGGTTACTAACAAATTCTAACTGTCATGTTACTTATGTTTTAGTGCTAATGACTAACAACAGAGATGCAGTCCGTACAGTTAATCAGCAGCTCTAGTCAGGGTGTGCTAAACTGAAGTACTGAGTCTTCAGCCGGGATTTAAAAGCTGAGACTGAAGGGTCATCTCTTACAGTAGTAGGCAGACCACTCCACAGTTTAGGGGCTCTGTAACTAAAAGCTCGACCTCCCGCTGTTATTTTATTAATCCTTGGAATCGTAAGCAGACCGGCATCTTGAGATCTTAATGTGCGCTCAGGTTTGTAAGTCATGATAAGTTCAGACAAGTAAGCCGGACCTCGGCCATTTAATGCTTTATTTGTTAAAAGGAGGATTTTGAAATCTGCCCTAAACTTAACCGGGACCCATTATATATTTTAGTCATTAATACCTATTCAGGATATGTCTTTGGATCCTTTAAACCTATTCAATTAGCTCAATGAGGTTACTTTCTTTTTAAATTTTGAACACATTTGTCAATAACAGTCAGTGCCATCTGCAACATTAACCAAAGCTACATTAAAGAAGAACTTTGCTGCCCTTATTAGACCAAACCGTCCATTCTTGTTTTATTTTGTTGTCTCGTTAGGTTACCTCTAGTGCCCCAAATAGATGCATTCTAGAAACCAGGGTGCATACAGACACTGTTATACATTGCCAATCAAACTGACAACGCATTGTCGGATAGCACAAAGAAACTGAAGTCCTCAGGGATGACCCCCCACCCCCATTGAACATGGGGCGGATGAGGTAGAATGGGACAAGCAGAAGGCCATGCATTGTGCATTCGAATCGGGGAGCCCCATTCCGGCTCCAAACCAAGAAGTACAACAATGTTAAACAAGCATTTCATACACGAGAAGGGCATTTTTATGTTAATGAATACATCGTCAAACAAGGAATCAAATGTAAAAAAAATGGCTTAGTGTAACACGGATAGATATGTCTTAGTGGGTGTGATCTATTCTTCATTCTTGTTTTATTAAATGGTTTTGGTAAGTGAAATAAAAGAGTACATAATAATAAATATTGAGCATATAATGAGCGATAAAAGCAATAAGCTCTATCTGACCTGTAATTTACTTTTTCTCTCATTCATTACTTTTGATGTCTTTTTTGTAATTTGTATTCATTTTCATGAATTTTGTCTTTTGCAAATATGCTTTTTTTTTTTTTTTTTTTTTTAAATAAAAGGGATTATAGGCTTTCCTGGCAACATTGGGCACAAGGCAGAATCCAATCCTGGCAAGCGCAGCATACCCTTCTGATTTTTCAGTTTAATAGTAAATTTCTATTTAGAAACCAAAGAGTACAATACACTTCCATTGGTATAAATAAATTTGCAATACGTCATTAATAAAAACATCCATCCATCCATTCCACAATATCCTAATTACAGGGTCATGGGTGTCTGCTGGAGCCAATCCCAGCCAGCACAGGGCGCAAGACAGGAAACAAAACCCGGGCAGGGCGCCAACCCACTGCAGGGCACATACACACACACACACGGGACTATTTAGGATCGCCAATGTACCTAACCTACATGTCTCTGGACTGTGGGAGGAAACTGGAGCGCCCGGAGGAAACCCACGCAGACACGAGGAGAACATGCAAACTCCACGCAGGGAGGACCCGGGAAGCGAACCTGGGTCTCCTAACTGCAAGGCAGAAGTGCTACCACTGCACCACCATGCCGCTCTTAATAAAAAAACATTACATTTGAAAACAGAATGATACATTTGTCTGCGCCGTAACAAGAATACGCTATAATAAAATAATTATTTTTCAGCCTTGATTTAAATGCCTTGATGTCACACAGTTAGAAATGAAACAATAACATGGTTAATTTGGTGTATTTGTGCAACAATGAAAGTATTTTATTTGTCCCAGGGGGCAAATTTACAGAAGTTCAATAGTATTATGACAAACAATAACAACAAACGCCCTCAAATACACACCACCATTACTGAATAAATAAATAAATTCTTACTTGGCTAATGATAAAAGAGCAGTATAGATAGATAGATAGATAGATAGATAGATAGATAGATAGATAGATAGATAGATAGATAGATAGATAGATAGATAGAGTGCATCCGGAAAGTATTCACAGTGCATCACTTTTTCCACATTTTGTTATGTTACAGCCTTATTCCAAAATGGATTAAATTCATTTTTTTCCTCAGAATTCTGCACACAACACCCCATAATTACAACGTGAAAAAAGTTTACTTGAGGTTTTTGCAAATTTATTAAAAATCAAAAAACTGACAAATCCCATGTCCATAAGTATTCCCAGCCTTTGCTCAATACTTTGTCGATGCCCCTTTGGCAGCAATTACAGCCTCAAGTCTTTTCAATATGATGCCACAAGCTTGGCACACCTATCCTTGGCCAGTTTCGCCCATTCCTCTTTGCAGCACCTCTCAAGCTCCATCAGGTTGGATGGGAAGCATTGGCGCACAGCCATTTTAAGATCTCTCCAGAGATGTTCAATCTGATTCAAGTCTGGTCTCTGGCTGGGCCACTCAAGGACATTCACAGAGTTGTCCTGAAGCCACTCCTTTGATATCTTGGCTGTGTGCTTAGGGTCGTTGTCCTGCTGAAAGATGAACCGTCGCCCCAGTCCGAGGTCAAGAGCGCTCTGGAGCAGGTTTTCATCCAGGATGTCTCTGTACATTGCTGCAGTCATCTTTCCCTTTATCCTGACTAGTCTCCCAGTTCCTGTCACTGAAACACATCCCCACAGCATGATGCTGCCACCACCATGCTTCACTGTAGGGATGGTATTGGCCTGGTGATGAGCGGTGCCTGGTTTCCTCCAAACATGACGCCTGGCATTCACACCAAAGAGTTCAATCCTTGTCTCATCAGACCAGAGAATTTTCTTTCTCATGGTCTGAGAGTCCTTCAGGTGCCTTTTGGCAAACTCCAGGTGGGCTGCCATGTGCCTTTTACTAAGGAGTGGCTTCCGTCTGGCCACTCTACCATACAGGCCTGATTGGTGGATTGCTGCAGAGATGGTTGTCCTTCTGGATGGTTCTCCTCTCTCCACAGAGGACCTCTGGAGCTCTGACAGAGTGACGATCGGGTTCTTGGTCACCTCCCTGACTAAGGCCCTTCTCTCCAGATCGCTCAGTTTAGATGGCGGGCCAGCTCTAGGAAGAGTCCTGGTGGTTTCGAACTTCTTCCACTTACGGATGATGTTGGCCACTGTGTTCATTGGGACCTTCAAAGCAGCAGAAATTTTTCTGTAACCTTCCCCAGATTTGTGCCTCGAGACAATCCTGCTTGGTTTGTGCTCTGACATGAACTGTCAACTGTGGGACCTTATATAGACAGGTGTGTGCCTTTCCAAATCATGTCCAACCAACTGAATTTACCACAGGTGGACTCCAATGAAGCTGCAGAAACATCTCAAGGATGATCAGGGGAAAGAGAATGCACCTGAGCTCAATTTCGAGCTTAATGGCAAAGGCTGTGAATACTTATGTACATGGGCTTTCTTAATTTTGTTATTTTTAATAAATTTGCAAAAATCTCAAGTAAACTTTTTTCATGTTGTCATTATGTGGTGTTTTGTGTAGAATTCTGAGGAAAAAAATGAATTTAATCCATTTTGGAATAAGGCTGTGACATAACAAAATGTGGAAAAAGTGATGGGCTGTGAATACTTTCTGGATGCACTGTAGATAGATTTGAAATTAACTATATAATAGATAGATAGATTGATTTGAAAGGCACTATATAATAGATAGATAGATAGATTTGAAAGGCACTCTATAATAGATAGATAGATAGATAGATAGATAGATAGATAGATAGATAGATAGATAGATAGATAGATAGATAGATTTGAAAGGCACTATATAATAGATAGATAGATAGATTTGAAAGGCACTATATAATAGATAGATAGATTGATTTGAAAGGCACTATATAATAGATAGATAGATAGATAGATAGATAGATAGATAGATAGATAGATAGATAGATAGATAGATAAGATGTTTTTTATTGGCTGATATTCATTCTCTGCAATACAGTTTTTCAAATTAAATGATTATAAAATGTGTTTCATTTCATAGCACCACAGTATTGCTCCTTGTTTCTATCCCATGAACAAAAGGTAATTATTTCTGGATACCCCTGTCAGTATTACAAGTTCTTTTGCTTCTGCACTGGATCGAGTCCCTACTCACCAGTAAGCACCGTGTAGTGGTACTGGAAGACTACAATTTATTTATCTGCTAAGAGGTCTAACTGACTAAAAGTGTTATCTAAAGAGACTATTAGTTATATCTGCAGCATAAATGGCTCGACACAGTGATTTTTAGAGTTACACGAGTGTCATCATTTGTATGAAAACGCCCTATATAAATAAATGTTGTTGTTGTTTATGCCTGTTTATTTGCTTATTTCAAGTACTTGTATCAATAGAAATAATTATATTAAAATTTAAGAGAAACTGCAGATCTTTTTCTTGTGAACAGTGAAGTTATGTTGCACAGTAAGCCCAACATATCTGTAAGTATTCCTGATAATACAATGATGCACTCTTATGAAACACTTCAACCAAACTGCAGGATATTCCCTTAGTAATGGTTTAGAACCCTTTTGAGTTGAGTGAAAACTCAAATTGCAGCTGACGTTTGCCCGTTAGACTTCCTTTGCATTTGCTTATTGTCAGGGTTTTTGCAGAATGAGTTCCATGGTGCACTGCAGAAACCATGTGTGCGGCACCTAACATATGAGGACCCTCACTACTGCTGCGTCCTTTGTTTTTAATTATGGTTTTCATCTCATTATATTTAATTGTACTAGTGGTTTGCTTAAAATTGTTTTTCTGAAACTAAACCAGTAATAATAATGATAATACCATGACATGATGGTCCACGGAGTTCCAGGACATAATTTCAAATCCTGTATTCGCAAATTGTCAGTGTGATATTTGCACATTCTCCTCGTATTTATGTGGAATTTTGTCCTGATGCTTCGGTTTTCCTTCTAAATCGTTAAAGATATGCCTGGATTGAGAGCAATTGCAAATTGTCTCCTGTGTGAAGGAGCTGTACAACAGACTGGTACCTTTAACCTGGGATATTTTATCATCCCTGTAACTGCTGGGAGGCTGTCAACTTCTTTGCTTGTGAAAATGATAGAAAAATGGGAATTTAAGACATTTACTCTTTCGCAGTCTTTACGTTTTAGTTTGCTCATATCATTCCTAATATACTTGAACTTTTTCTTGACAGTTCCTTTAACTAAAATGTTTAAAGAATTTCATCGGGCCATCTTTTGCATTTTCTGACATATTTCTGTCTAAATGCCCTGTAGTTTTACTTATAATAATAATAAGTTGCATTTATAGAGCACCTTTTACAAACCCAAGGTCGCTTTACATATAAATGGAAAAAAAAGATCACACAGAAGACAAAAGTTCAACGAAGGGGAAAGTTTTGAGTTGAGATTGAAAGGTGGAGAAAGAGGAGCAAACATTGGAGAGACTGAGGAAGAGAGTTTCAGAGTTGAGGGGCCATAGCACTGAAGGAGCTGCCTGCCTCCCAGGGTGGAGAGTGTGTGGGACAGTAAGGAGATGACTGAGTGAGGACCTGACAGAGCGACAAGGAGTGTAAGGAGCTAGGGGACTGAGTGAGGTAGAGGGGAGCAAAGTTATGTAAGGCTTTGAAGGTGAGAAGCAGAATCTTGAATTTAATCCTTGATGCAACCAGTAACCAGTGAAGAACAGGGGAGATGTGAGCAGAACGCTTTGTGTGGCTGCGGAGTTCTGAATGTACTGTGGCCTCTTTATAGATTTTACAGGGTGGCCAATGAAGAAGGAATTAATCAATACGAGACATTAGGAAACAATGAACCAGAGTCTGAGTTTCATTAAAGGACAAAAATGGACAGAGGTGGGCAATGTGACGAAGATGATAGAAGTAAATTTTGGACAGAGACCTGATGTGTAGCTCAAAATTAAGTGAGGAATCAAACAAAACACCAAGGTTTCTGACAACAGGAGCAGGTTTGACAAGTGGGCTATCAATAGAAACAGAGAAGTTAGATGTCTTAGAAAGTAGTAAGTTTGGGCCCACCAGTAACACGCCAGTTTTGTTGACATTAAGTTTGAGAAAGTGATTTTCCATCCATAGCTGAAGATCAACGATCCTGTCACTTATGTTCTTTTTATGGAGTGTGGCAGACGGCCAGGGTCCATGCCTGGCCGGGATGCCCCTTCGCTGTATATTGGGGTGGGGGGGGCAGCCCTGGACTGTGCAATTCCTCTCCCTGGACACCACATGGCCACCCACCCTGGGTTGGAGTGGTGCCTCGGTTTCCCACAGGGCTCCATGGGAATTGGAGTTGGGTGCAGCCCTGTTGGGTTCTGTTGGGCCCCGCCAGGGGGTGCTGCAGCTGGGACTCCTGAGCCCGTATGGGCAGCATAATAATAATAATTCATTACATTTATATAGCGCTTTTCTCAGTACTCAAAGCGCTATCCACACAGGGAGGAACCGGGAAGCGAACCCACAATCTTCCACAGTCTCCTTACTGCAAAGCAGCAGCACTACCACTGCGCCACCACACCCGGAAATGCAGCCAGAGCTCGGCAGTCAGCCACCTGGAGCACTTCCGGGTGGACTATAAAAGGAGCCAGCAGCCACCACTCAAGGAGCCTGACTAGGGAGGAAGAGGACGAAGCTTAGAGGAGGAGGAGTGGTGGTGCAAGAAAGTAGTGTTGTGTGCTTTATTTAGTTTGTTTCTTTGGAACTGTGTTGTGCCTGTGGGGATCACGGGGAAGACGTGCCCCACAGGTGAAGAAAGATAAAAGTTCTTTGTTTTTATACGTGCCTCCAGTGTGAGTCTATGTCAGGTCAGGCACCTATAGAGCGCCTTTTACAGGAGTTATAATAGTTGTCTTGTGCTGCAGATATATTGCAGTATAGAGAAGATGTCTTAAATAATTAGTATACAGTCATATGAAAAAGTTCGGGAACCCCTCTCAGCCTGCATAATAATTGACTCTCCTTTCAACATTAAAGATAACAGTGGTGTGTCTTTCATTTCCTAGGAACATCTGAGTACTGCGGTGTTTTCTGAACAAAGATTTTTAGTGACCCAGTATTTAGTTGTATGAAATTAAATCAAATGTGAAAAACTGGCTGTGCACAAATGTGGGTCCCCTTGTCACTTTGCTGATTTGAATGCCTGTCACTGCTCAATGCTGATTACTTACAACACCAAATTGGTTGGATGAGCTCGTTAAGCCTTGAACTTCATAGACAGGTGTGTCCAATCATGAGATATAAAGGGATTTAAGGAGGTCAATTACAAGTTGTGCTTCCTTCCGTTTGACTCTCCTCTGAAGAGTGACAGCATGGGATCCTCAAAGCAACTCTCCAAAGATCTGAAAACAAAGATTAAGTCTCCTGGTTTAGGGGAAGGCTACAAAAAGCTAACTCAGAGGTTTAAACTGTCAGTTTCTGTAACTGTAAGGAATGGAATCAGGAAATGGAAGGCCACAGGCACAGTTGCTGTTAAACCCAGCAGGTCAGGCAGGCCAAGAAAAATACAGGAGCGGCATATGAGCAGGATTGTGAGAATGGTGACAGACAACCCACAGATCACCTCCACAGACCTGCAAGAACATCTTGCTGCAGATGGTGTATCTGTACATCGTTCTACAATTCAGCGCAATTTGAACAAAGAACATCTGTATGGCAGGGTGATGAGAAAGAAGCCCTTTCTGCACTCACGCCACAAACAGTCACTTGTTGTATGCCAATGCTCATTTAGACAAGCCAGATTCATTTTGGAACAAAGTGCTTTAGACTGATGAGACTAAAAGTGAAGTTATTTGGTCATAACAAAAAGCGCTTTGCATGGTGGAAGAAGAACACCGCATTCCAAGAAAAACACCTGCTACCTACTGTCACATTTGGTGGAGGTTCCATCATGCTGTGGGGCTGTGTGGCTAGTTCAGGGACTGGGGTCCTTGTTAAAGTCGAGGGTCTGATGAATTCAACCCAATATCAACAAATTCTTCAGGATAATGTTCAAGCAACAGTCACAAAGTTGAAGTTATACAGGGGTTGGATATTCCAACAAGACAATGACCCAAAACACAGTTCGTAATTGTGGGGAAAAGCCCGGACACTGACACATCGTTTTGTCACCCAACATACGTTTATTTACACTATTTACAAAGTTATTGTGCCACACAGCCCACAGACTTCCCCAAAGTCCAGGCCAATACCACAACGCCTTTCCTTCAGACCACCTCCTTCTCGCTCCTTCCAGACCTCGTCCTCTTCCACCCGACTCCAGCCTTGAATGAAGGGAGGCGGCCCCTTTTATCCGTACCCGGATGTGCTCCAGGTGTGCACCGGCAATCTTCCACCCGACACGCCTCAGTGTGGTGGAAGTGCCGTCTGTCTCCCCGGAAGCACTCCGGGTTTTCCCTCTCTTCTTCCCCCAGCACTTCCTGGTGTGGCAGAAGTGCTGGGGTCCAGGGTCCATCGGGCACGGGGACGCCCCCTGGCGGTGACCATGGGCCCCTACAGGGTTGAGCTTCTAAGCCCTGTACCCATGGCCCCCAAAGCAACTAGGTCGGTCGCCCCCCGTGGTCTGGAGTAGGCACAAGCCCTCCTCCGGTCGTCCTGGGCATCCTGGCCGGGCATGAGCCCCGTCCGGGTGCCACAAAATCTGCAAAGGCATTCATGCAGAGGGAGAAGTACAATGTTCTGGAATGGCCGTCACAGTCCTCTGACTTGAATATCATTGAAAATCTATGGGATGATTTGAAGCAGGCTGTCCATCAAATTGAACTGAACTGGAAAGATTTTGTATGAAGAATGGTCAGAAATACCTCCATCCAGAATCCAGACACTCATCAAAGGCTACAGGAGGACAGCGTCTAGAGGCTGTTAGATTTACAAAAGGAGGCTCAACTAAGTATTGATGTCATATCTCTGTTGGGTGCCCACATTTATGCACCTGTCTAATTTGGTTATGATGCATATTGCATATTTTCTGTTAATCCAATAAACTTAATGTCACTGCTGAAATTCTACTGTTTCCATACGGCATGTCATATGTTTAAAGGATGTTGCTACTTTGAAAGCTCAGCCAATGATTAAGAAAAATCCAAAGAATTAAGAGGGGTTCCCAAACTTTTTCATTTGACTGTATTACTATGTTATCTGTTTCAAGGGGTTATGCATACTATATACAGGTAAAATTCCATTACAATGAACTGCCAGGGACCTAAAAAAATATTTGGTTGTAATGAAAATTTTGTTATAATGAGATTCTGTATTTGTCGCTATAGTGCTTTCTTTCACTTGCGTCAAGGCGTTTGCAATCATTTCAGTTGCTTCTTTCATGTTAATTTTCATCTCCTCCTGTCTACAAGTTATGCTGATGAGAATTTTTCTCAGCATTTCCTTGCGCCAATACACTTTCAGGGTGCGAATGATGCCCAAATCCAATGGCTGGAGCACTGCCATGTAATTGGGTGGGAGAAATTCAACACGAACATTATCTAAATGTGGAAGCATGTTGTGGGCAGCAGCACAGTCATCAATCGAAGCCGAATCATCCTTTTCTTCTTCTTCTTATTGTGAGGTTTCTGAACTCTTTTGGGATCCCTCACCCAACGGGGTGACACGCTGAAGTGAGTCCCAAAGCGCGATTGTCGTGTTTGTAGAAGATTGTTTGTCCGTTTCCGTGGCAACAGCAGGCTCACAGTGGTGCAGTGAGGCGCCACAGAAGCAAATCCTAAAAGATCGGGGTCATGCTATAAGTCCCTGTCTTGTACCCCAAAACACAAGGGTGAGTCTCAGTACTTTAGCGACACCAGCTTTATTCAGCTTGAAACAGGAGCTGCACGGTTATTTAATGTAGCGTGATCTGCCACTCTCTGATGCACAGACACAGCAGTCATGCAGGGTCGTAGTCAGGTTAGTGACCAAGTAATCCTGTGCCCTTCATTTACAACGTTTCTTACATCACCCATCGAGATCTTTTCTGATTGCTTCGGTGAAGAACCGCAGCAGAGCTGTGAGCCTGTTGTTGATCTGGCAACAGATAAACAGTCTTCGACAGACGCGGTGATCGCACTTCGGGACGCTCTTCGGCGTGTTGTCCAGTTGGGGAGGTCCCAAGAGGCTTTAGAAACCTCATATTTTCTTGAATGAGTGCCGCATTAATAGGAATGTTTCTTGAACGAGCATCACTGAGCCACATAAAAATAGCTTTTTCGACTTCTTCAAATGCAGCAGTTCGCATACGTTTGCAACCCGAGATTTTTCTTCTTTTGAAAAAAGTTGACGGTGTCGATGGCAAAATTCCGAATTCACTGGCAACGTCTTTTTTCTTTTTGCCGCAATTGAGAGCTGCAAAAATGTAAAGTTTTTTTTTTTCTAATATGAACTGTTGTCGTTTTTTCTTGTCTGCCGTTTCTATTGGAGGGTGACATTGAGTTAAATTCCAATGGATGTTTTTTAGATGTTGATGAGCAATAAGCAAAAGGTATCACTGAAAACAAAAACAGCAAAAAAACAGTATGAGGAAAGTTCGAAGAAAGAAATATGCCAATGTTTCTGTTTGGGGATCATTGTGCACAACTGAGCTGCGGCCACAGAACTAACTGCTGTGCGGATGAATCATTCAGGCAGTTCAAGGTGTTTTGGGGACTTTGTTGTAATGAAAGTATCTAGATAGATAGATAGATAGATAGATAGATAGATAGATAGATAGATAGATAGATAGATAGATAGATAGATAGATAGATAGATAGATAGATAGATAGATAGATAGATAGATACTTTATTAACCCCAATGGGAAATTCACATTCTCCAGCAGCAGCATACTGATACAATAAATAATATTAAATTAAAGATTGATAATAATGCAGGTGAAAAACAGACAATAACTTTGTATAATGTTAAATGTTAACGTTTACAACCCCAGCATAGTTTGGGGGAGGAACGATCTCCTCAGTCTGTCAGTGGAGCAGGACGGTGACAGCAGTCTGTCGCTGAAGCTGCTCCTCTGTCTGGAGATGACACTGTTTAGTGGATGCAGTGGATTCTCCATAATTGATAGGAGTCTGCTCAGCATCCTTCGCTCTGCCACAAATGTTAAACTGTCCAGCTCCATGCCAACAATAGAGCCTGCCTTCCTCACCAGTTTGTCCAGGCATGAGGCGTCTTTCTTCTTAATGCTGCCTCCCCAGCACACCACCACGTAGAAGAGGGCGCTCGCCACAACCGTCTGATAGCACATCTGCAGCATCTTATTGCAGATGTTGAAGGACGCCAGTCTTCTAAGAAAGTATAGTCGGCTCTGTCCTTTCTTGCACAAAGCATCAGTATTGGCAGTCCAGTCTAATTTATCATCCAGCTGCACTCCCAGATATTTATAGGTCTGCACCATCTGCACACAGTCACCTTTGATGATCACGGGGTCCATGAGGGGTCTGGGCCTCCTAATATCCACCACCAGCTCCTTGGTTTTGCTGGTGTTCAGTTGTAGGTGGTTTGAGTCGCACCATTTAACAAAGTCATTGATTAGGTTCCTATACTTCTCCTCCAGCCCATTTTTCTCCTCCTCCAGCCCATTCCTGATGCAGCTACATCTACTGAATGTAACGAGATTTCTATAGACTCGTGTCATATGGGAAAACTGTCGGGACCATAAAAATACTTCGTTGTAATGAAAATTTCGTTGTAAAGATATTTGTTGTAAAGGAATTTTACCTGTATGTGTTTTAAATATATTTACATATTCTGCCCCTGTATTTAAGTCACACACATGAATACAGTGCTACTATATATGAGCTGTAAAATAAGGTCCCTTTCAAATAAACACCCACAAACAAACTTCTAAACAAGATGAAGCTGGATGTCTAGCAGAAAATCTTTTATATAACTAAGGAGGTGCCAGACAATTCTTGTTACAGAGAGTAAGGGAGTAAAGAAGGGATATATATGGAACTGGCTTGTTAACTGGATTAATTTCTGTAAGTAATATTTGAAGAAGATGATTGAAAAGAGTAGACAAGACCTCCTGCAGCTCTGCCTATCACAGTGGTTTAACATCTGAGTGCTTTCTTGCTGCATTTCACAGGAGTCATCCAGCCTTTAGACCTTTTCTCTGACCCAAACCACCTGGACACATCATAAGTTTGAAGACCTCAGCAACAGACTAGAAATTTGACTGTGTTTCAGTTTTCCCAGATTTTCTTGCTCTTGTTGCTTTCCCGTGCCTTGGTGGCTTTTTAAAGGTGTCACATTAGGATTAGAATTCAAGCTTGGCACTGCTTTCTGTCTCTGTTGTTTTGAGTGTTTAGTCCTTCACCACTTGGTTTACAGTGTGTGTATGTGAGAAGGAGTTTGGGCTTCCCAGACTGTCTTAAGAATGCTGTTGTTAAACCCCTGCTCAAGAAAAATAGCCTCGAATCCTCTGTTTTTGAAAATTTAAGACCTATTTCTAACCGGCCTTTCTTAAGAATAATCCTAGTAAAGGCAGTCATAACGGAGCTAAATGATCACCTGAATAAACATTTTGTTCTTGACAAGTTTCAGTCGGGTTTTGGAACAAATCACAGTACAGAAACTGCACTCGTTAAAGTAGTCAATGACTTGTGGGTCAATGCAGACAGAGGCCGCTTGTCTGTTCTCATCCTCTTAGATCATTTGACACCATTGATTACAGCAGCGGTTCTCAAACTGTGGTGCGCACCCCCTTTTTTGTTACTTCAGAGGGGCGTAATTTCGCTCTTTGTAGGGACATTTTAAACTTGTAGCGGTGTATCGGCAGAAAAAAATATAGGAATAAATTTTATTGGGGTTTCAAAAAAACGTTGGGGGGGGGGCGCGATTAAAACTGTTATGAAAACTCAGGTCGCAAATACTTAAAGGTTGAGAAACGCTGGATTACAATATTCTTAGAAATCGCCTTAGTGGATGGGCCTCTCTGGTAATGTCTTAAATAGGTTTGAGTCTTACTTGACAGGTAGAAAATTCTTTGTTAGTTGTGGTAAGGGTAGTTCGAAGACACCTGATATTCTATATGGTGGTCCACAAGGATCTCTCTTGGGTCCACTGCTCTTTTCAATCTCCATGCTGCCATGAGGTCAGATTATCTTGGGGCATAACGTGAGCCACCACAGCTATGCTGACAACACACAACTGTATTTATCAATAGCGCCTGATGACCCCGACTCTCTTTGTTCACTGACCCCAATGTCTTACTTCTGTTTCTGAGTGGATGAGTAGTAATTTTCTCAAACTTAATAAGAAGAAAATAGAAATCTTAGTGATTGGCAAAAATTGATATAATGATGATATTAGAAATAAACTTGATCCATCAGGCTTAAAAGTCAAGATAGAGGTAAAGAATTCAGGGGTAACTATTGACTCTGACCTGAATTTTAACCCTTTGCGGTCGTTAGGCCAGAAAACTGGCCTTAGTAAAAAGTGCGCTATAGGTCGTCAGGCCACCGCTGGTGGCCCTGCAAGTTTCTGACCGATTTGCACAGTCGCCTGGTCGAGAAAAGTGGCCTGTGTTATTCCTACGTGCTTGAAAAAAATAACTGCTGTAATTATTGGCGTTTTTTCAATAATTAATTACGACTAATGTAGCGTGACGTTGAAAATTAAATACGACTGCAAAGGGTTAAATCACATATTGATCAGATTACCAGGACTGCATTTTTTCACTTAAGAAATATAGCAAAAGTTAGATTCCTTATAATTTTTCACGATGCTGAAAAATTAGTTCACACTTTTGTTTTTAGTCGACTAGATTACTGTAACGCACTCCTCTCTTAACCCTTTAACCGCCAACTCCCTAAATATTCCCCACGCCAGGCGAAATCTGAACAATTTTGGTTTTTTTACTTTTTTACATTTTTTTTAAATTTTTTACATTTATTCAAGCAGTATTGACCACTAAATGTTGTGCAAGTTGCCAGTGTATACACGAAATCTATAAATGTAACCTGAATTCTCAGCTAAGCAAAACATCTTGATACCAAACCGTGCCCTTTTCAATGGTAAACTGTCGAAACTGTAAGCGGCCCTTCCACGACAATAAACTTTCATCAACTGCAACTGACGGTCCTGGCATGTAGGGCAACTGAAATGCTTCAAATAAATGATCAATCAAAGGACGTAGCTTGAACAAGTGGTCGCGGTTTGGATCTTTCTTATCTGGCTCGTTTCTGTTTTCATTCAAATGAAAGAATTTCAGCAGCAAAGAGAATCGGTTACGTGTCATGACAGCTGCAAAAATAGGTGTTGCATACATAGGATCTGTAGACCAGTACATCTCAATATCTGGTTTTCTGATTATTCCCATCAACATCAAAATCCCAATGAATTTTTTCATTTCGTTTTCATCAGTGTCAAACCAAGCACGAACACGGGAATGTGGAGGTAAATTGGGATTTTTCTCAATAAACTGTGCTGCATACAGATTTGTCTGATGAACAAAATGTCTGATCAAATCAGGTGACACAAACAGCTCATAAAACTGCTCAGCAGTGTAATTGTTTACATCAACAATAAAGCCACACGTTCCCTCAAACGAATGCAGAAAAGGTAGTTCACCACGGGCAGCAGCCCAGCTGAGATGCTGGGGATACACCCACTCAGCGCCGTCATCCGATGCGTCTTCATTCACAGTATCATGCAGCGCATGTTGCTGCTCATCACTGTCACTAAAATCTTCTTCAGAACTGCTACAATCATGATCAGAACTGTCCAAAATCGCCTGCAAAGCCTCACTTGAAGTCAGTTTACATTTCGGCATATTCACAGCTGTTACATGCGAATCACGTCACATGACCGGCCAAAACAACCACAGACTTGTCGAAATACAACGTAGTAATAATACCCACGCCAAACCGTCAGTTATACTACTTGCCAGGCATTCATATAACCACAGGCAAATGTGCCGGATAATTCCGGCAGTATGGCGTTAGCAATAAAACAACGGTGCCGGATATATCCGGCAGAGGGCGGTTAAGGGGTTAACGACCCAAAAAAGACATCAATCAGTGGCAACAAGTGCAGAATAGAGCTGCCGGAATCTTAACTAGGAAAAGAAAATCCGAACACATCACATCAGTCTTAGCGTCGTTACACTGGTTACCTGTGCCATTTAGAATTGACTTTAGAATACTGCTAATGGTTTACAAAGCCTTCAATAATCTGCTCCATCCTATATCTCAGAATGCCTCTCACCTTACACTCCAAATCGTAATCTCAGATCTTGAATTGAGGGTCTGCTTAGAATTCCAAGAGAAAGTGGTGAGGCGGCCTTCTGCTGTTATGCACCTAAAATCTGGAATAGCAGACCGATAGAAATTCGCCAGGCTAATACGGTGGAGCACTTTAAAAAATGCTAAAAACTCGTTATTGTAACATGGCTTTCTCATAGCTACATTTTAGTGTAACCCTGATATTCTGTATATGCATTTAATTATCATTTTTATCATGGCTCTGCAATCCATACTAACCCCTACTTTCTCTGCTGTTCTTTTTCCAGTTTTCTGTGGTGGCGACCTGCGCCCCCACCACCTGATCAGGGCACCATACAGTCCCTCCACTGATGGGTTGAAGGCCAGAAGTCCACATGACCATCAGCATCTAATTCTTCCACATGAAGCCTGTAAATCCTGAGGACTGATTGAGATCATTGATGTTAAGTAGAATGCCCAGTGTGGGCTGGGTGGTCTCGTGGCATTAGAACCCCTGCAGGTTTTGTTTGTGTTTTTCTCTAGCCCTCAGTATTTTTTTGTTTTTTCTATCTTCCCTGGCCATCAGACCTTACTTTACTTTTTGTTATTTAGTATTGCCTAATCTTTTTAATATATTTTTCTTCTTTCTTTCTTCATCTTGTAAAGCACTTTGAACGACATCATTTGTATGAAAACATGCTATAGAAAGAAATGGTGTTGTTGTTGTTGGGCTAGCAATGGACTTCAAAATAAAACATCTTATTTGCCACTGAGAATCATGCCCCTACAATACATACTGTATATTGTTTTGTAATTTTGCACCATAGCTTTCCTCGATTTGTATGGTCTATCAGGTTTACTTACTGCATAAAGACTTTCTGGTATCTGCCAAGGTAGCAGGAAGCCAGATTTCATCCCATACGACACTGGAAGCATGACAGAGAAATTTACATTTACATTATCTCACTTAGTAGATGCTTTTATGAAAAGTAACTTCCAAAAATGGTCAACGTAATCGAGTAAACATTAGTCTGGGGACTGTGTTGAAACAAGGGTTACAAGAACAGGTTATAAAGTTGACCATCACAAGTCAAGAGTTCTTAAACCAATAAGAACATCACACAACTAGTGACCCTTTTCTTAGGTCCTAAACTACAAAGCTTTCTAAGGTAGCTACCAAGAACCTCACCTCAAAATTAATAACGCTTATAAATTTATTTACAGAACAAGAGTCTTCAGACACTTCCTAAACACACTGAGTGATTCAGATGTAGGTGGGCAGCTTTCATCGGATTGGCTGGCCCAGAGTTGGAATGGCCAATAGGGGGGAGGCAGCTTAATGGCCGAGGTCTCCAGGACTCTAAACAAATCCAAATCATATTCTGTGATATCATCTGCTGATGAATTCTGCTCTGTACTTGTAATATTTCTATTGTGCTATTATATTGTACCAGTAACGTGCAGAGAATACACTTGACTTGTTCATTCCTAGTTTTCACCCTCTTTCTCTGTACGTTTACCATTCGTTTGCTCAGAGGTTGATGCGCTTGATGCTTCCTGAGCAGCTCTTCTTCTCTCCACCCTAGCGGCCTGCTTCATGTCTTCTTCCGTCGGCATCTTTTCGCATTAAACCTGATTGAGTCGGTGTTTGTGTTGCAATTACTTAGTACATTTTCTTTAATTTTCCACTTAAGATGGCACTTAAGTCTTCAATCTGCTTCAAGAATGATTTAAGATATGAAGAGGTTTGGGAAGTGACAACGAAGGTGGTTGGGATGAAAACGGCGCCCGTATGCATGTGCCACACCGCTGCCCTGCTGGCTGCTGCCGAGAGCTGATTCTACAATAAAATAGAATAAAAAGAGGAATAACCTTGGAGGTCAATCATCACCCCGAAAGTGGATAGTAGACGTCACGTAGTATATGTGTACCAAATTTCAGGTCAGTAGGTCAAACGGTTTGTGAGCTACAGGTGATTTAAAATCCTGGATAGACAAACAGACAGCCACGGTAGTGCAGTATAAATAAAGATCAGTAACGGCACACTTCACGATAACATGCAGCGAATCCACTTGACTTGTTCATTCCTAGTTTTTATCCTCTTTCTCTGTACGTTTACCATTCATTTGCTCAGAGGTTGATGCGCTTGCTGCTTCCTGAGCAGCTCTTCTTTTCTCCACCCTAGCGGCCTGCTTCTTCTCTTTCTTCCGTCGGCATCTATTCGCATTAAACCTGATTAAGTCGGTGTTTGTGATGCAATTACTTGGTACGTTTTCTTTAATTTTTCACTTAAGCTGGCACCTAAGTCTTCAATCTGCCTCAAGAATGATTTCAGATATGAAGAGGTAGGGGAAGTGACGGCGAAGGTGGGAGGGAATGAGAACGGCGCCTGTGCACATGTGCCACACTGCCGCCCTGCTGGCCACTGCCGAGAGTTGATCCTACAATAAAATAAAATAGAAATAAAAAGAGGAATAACCTTGGAGGTCAATCATCACCATGAAAGTGGATAGTAGACATCACATAGTATATGTGTACCAAATTTCAGGTCAATAGGTCAAACGGTTTGCGAGCGACAGGTGATTTAAAATCCTGTATCATATTATATATAAAGATTGAGGATGACTTGTGTTCTGTTCTGTGTATTGTTGTATTGTATGTTCTGTGTACAGCTTGATGGCTGAGGTCTCCAGGACTCTAAACAAATCCAAATCATATTATGGGATATCATCTACTGTTAAATTCTGCTCCGTATTTGTAAAATTTTTATTGTTATACTGTATTGAGGATTTGTTCTGTCCTGTGTATTGTATTGTATTGACCCCCCTTCTTTTTGACACCCACTGCACGCCCAACCTACCTGGACAGGGGTCTCTTTTTGAACTGCCTTTCCCAAAGTTTCTTCCATTTTTACCCTTACAAGGGTTTTTTTTTGGGAGTTTTTCCCTCATCTTCTTAGAGAGTCAAGGCTGGGGGGCTGTCAAAAGGCAGGACCTATTAAAGCCCATTGCAGCTCTTCTTTGTGTGATTTTGGGCTACTATACAAAAATAAATTGTATTGTATTGTATTGTATTGTAGACATGGAATGAGTCTGGATTGAGAATTAGCGCCGTGTGAAGGAGGCATCAATAGATGCTGTTCCTTGGCAGACCCGAGTGGGCATGCAGGAGCATAGGCACCTAATTAGTGCCTCAGTACACACAGGTGGTGATCCATTGACTACTCTGTAGGCACACATCAAGGATTACGACTTAATGTGCGCTACTACCAGGAGCCAGTCGAGTGATGTATAAAAAGGAGGAACATGCAGGTACCCTGCCAGTAAGGAGTTTCAGTAGTCCAGATATGAAAAGCCCAAATGCCTGGACCAGAAGTTGTTCTGTATACTCCATCAGATATGGGATAATCTTTCAGATGTTATAAAGTGAATCTGCATGAGTGATGGACAAGTGCAGACTGGTCAGTGCTCATCATTGATCATCACCCTAAGGTTACACACTGACTTGGTAGATGTTAGTGATGGGTAGCCATACTTTATGGAAGTGGGGTGCTGGGTAGTTTGAATGGCTAGGAAAACAAGGAGCTCTGTCTGAATGCATTGTGTGGTCTTCCTGTCCATTGCTGAATACACTCAGGTATACCTGGCATGTGTAGTACTGGTAATTAATCTAACGTGAATAGCTTTTGGCTATTAAATCAATCTGTAGTACCCAGAGAAGATGTGCATAATCATGAAAAGAATGTGGAAAACACAGTGAGAAAATGCCGTGATTGGGTTTCAAACCGTGGATGCCTGGAGATGTAAGTTAGCAGCACTAAGCACTGTGCAGTTGTACCATCCAAGTTCCACCTACTATACACCTGATGGCATAATATAATTATGAAAACATTCAATAGGTGTTCATGTTATGTTGAAAAGCCCGTATGTCTAACACTGGTCCCATGTTATGTTCTCCCGTAATGTCCTATGTTGACCTCTTACTGTGTTATGTTGTAACAATCAAGTGACTTCTAGTTTCTTATTACAAATTGTATATAAAGGTTTGAAGGTGAGTTCTATTAATGAGGCTCCATTTTCAGCCTTTTTTAGTTATCAGATCTTGATTCTAGTACATTTATAAACAATGTCTTACTTAGTAACTGCCTGCCTGATAATAATTTCTTCCCCTGCTGAGAAATCAAGTCTTCAAATTCAATTCAGAAAGATACAGAACAGCAGAGAGAAATATTCTAGTGCTTCAAGTATCTAAGACCTCGGGCTTGTCTGGCACTGAAGGCACAACAAACCCGAAATGTCATTCATGCTCAGAAGTGTCAGATAAAGAATCTGTTGTCACAAACTCCACAAAGAGCCATAGCAAGGTTTGGGGCAGCCACCCGTATATTATTTTCCAGGCTGTAAATTGCAAATAGATGACAGCACTGATGTGCACAGACAGAAGTCCAAAACAGAACTGAGGGAATAGGGGAAAAGGTGGAGGCTTTTAAAGGTCAGGATAGGAAGTGACGTCAAAGGGGCCTGGATCAGACGGGTCTTCAACCATAGGCTCGAGCCCGGACGTGACATCAAGGGGGCTGGAGCCAGCAGGGTCTTCATTTATAGGCTCGGACCCGGAAGTGACATCAGCAGGGCCAGGTGGAATTTCCCGTGAATGGACAACAGGAAAGCGAGAAAAACAATCAGTGCACTCAGCCATATCCCGGTCAGATTCGGAATTGCAGTCACTCAAGCCCTTTAGCTGGCTCTCATGCACATGTGTGTGACTCTATCTATCTATCTATCTATCTATCTATCTATCTATCTATCTATCTATCTATCTATCTATCTATCTATCTATCTATCTATCTATCTATCTATCTATCTATCTATCTATCTATCATTATATAGTGCCTTTCACATCTATCTATCTATCTATCTATCTATCTATCTATCTATCTATCTATCTATCTATCTATCTATCCTATCTATCTATCTATCTATCTATCTATCTATCTATCTATCTATCTATCTATCATTATATAGTGCCTTTCACATCTATCTATCTATCTATCTATCTATCTATCTATCTATCTATCTATCTATCTATCTATCTATCTATCTATCTATCTATCTATCTATCTATCTATCTATCATATAGTGCCTTTCAAATCTATCTATCTATCATATAGTGCCTTTCACATCTGTCTGTCTGTCTGTCCGTCCGTCCGTCCGTCCGTCCACACAGAGCCATACCAAGGTTTGGGGCAGCCACCCGTATATTTGGTTTCCTGGTTGCAAATAAATGACAGCACTGATGTGCACAAACAGGAATCCAGAACAGAACTGAGGGAATAGGGGAAAGGTGGAGGCTTTTAAAGGTCAGGATAGGAAGTGACGTCAAAAGGGCCGGGATCAGACGGGTCTTCAACCATAGGCTCGAGCCCGGATGTGACATCAAGGGGGTCGGAGCCGGCAAGGTCTTCATTTATAGGCTCGGACCCGGAAGTGACGTCAGCAGGGCCTGGTGGAATTTCCCGTGAATGGACTGTGGGAAAGCGAGAAAAATAATCAGTTCACTCTGCCACATCCCGGTCTGGTTCGGAATTGCCATCACTCAAGCCCTTTATCTATCTATCTATCTATCTATCTATCTATCTATCTATCTATCTATCTATCTATCTATCTATCTATCTATCTATCTATCTATCTATCTATCTATCTGTCTGTTATATAGCTCCTTTCAAGCCCTTTAGCTGGCTCCCATGCACGTGTGTGTGATTCTATCTATCTATCTATCTATCTATCTATCTATCTATCTATCTATCTATCTATCTATCTATCTATCTATCTATCTATCTATCTATCTATCATATAGTGCCTTTCACGTCTGTCTGTCTGTCTGTCTGTCTGTCTGTCTGTCTGTCTGTCTGTCTGTCCACAAAGAGCCATACCAAGGTTTGGGGCAGCCACCCGTATATTTGGTTTCCTGGCTGCAAAGATGCAAATAAATGACAGCACTGATGTGCACAAAATGGAGTCCAAAACAGAACTGAGGGAATAGGGGAAAAGTGGAGATTTTTAAAGGTCAGGACAGGAAGTGACGTCAGAGGGGCCAGGATCAGAAGGGTCTTCAGCCATAGGCTCGAGCCCAGACGTGACATCAAAGGGGCCGGAGCTGGCTAGGTCTTCATTTATAGGCTCGGACCTGGATGTGACGTCAGCAGGGCCTGGTGAAATTTTCCGTGAATGGACTGCAGGAAAAGAATCCGTGCACTCTGCCACATCCCGGTCAGATTCGGAATTGCCCTCACTCAAGCCCTTTAGCTTCCTCCCGTGAGCACGTGTGTGACACTGTCTAAAAGTTATATCTGCACCACAGGGCTTTTGGGTCACATTACATTACATTTTCAGGTGGTTAACATCCATTTGATTTCCATCCAGTCTATGTCTGCATTAGTTAGTTGATTTGGTTTTAATTGACCTGACAAAATGACTTAAATGATAGGAAGGTATTTGAGGTATAAAGCATAAAACTGCAAAACAAGTTCATTTAAAAAACTTAAATATAAGTGTTTTGTTAAAATAGATTTTTTTTCCTTGGCAGTACTCTTGTAAATGTTACTATTTAATAAATCCATTTCTCTTGCTCATAGCTGAGAGAAATGATTTGAAGTAATGAAGAAGATTTTATATAGAGTGTCTCTCTCTGCATATTACTGTGAAGGTGCTTAATGTAAAATATAAGTCTTAGCATTTTTGTGAAGGAAGTGCACAAATTCCTTCACCACTTTTACGGCTTTTTTGGGCTTTAATAGGTAGTGCCTAGCTTGGCTCCCTCATAGATATTTCACAGTCCGTTTTAGTCCCCTAATGTAAAGAAAAATACACAGACAACTCGAATCCATATATTATACCTGGCTGCAAAGGTTTAAATAAGCACTGAAGTGTACAGCAAGGTTATTATAGTTAACGAAAACTAAAATCAAAACTGAAACTATTATTAAAAAATCATTTTTGTAAACTGAAATAAAATAATTAACAAAACCGAAATGAAAAACTCAAACTAAACGGAACTATTAAAGTAGCTGGAAAGACTAACTGAAATAAAATAATAATTTACTAAAATATTTTTAGTTTTCATTTTTGAATGAATATTCTTGCCGTTAGTCTTTAACCCTTGTAAGTTTTAACTCTAAAACAGAAAGTCATCCACTCCGAGCCACCCGCACATATTCATCCAGTGAATGGCGTCTGGTAACGGAGGGCGGCTGTTCACACAGCATTTGTGGTGACAGAGCGAGCTGAATGCAGGTGCGTAAAGCGTGAGAAATAGAAAGCGATTTACGTGCCACCTTTCTTTGTGCTTGTTGCATATCAAGATGTAATTGAAACGGCTGAAATCAGAATGTACTGGTCAACGAAACGTTTACCATATGGACAGAAAAATCACGAGTGAGTAACGTTTCAGTTTATTTCCCAGATGTCTGCTTTTTGTTGACAGCAATTCACCTGCCACTTCGCACACGAAGTATAGAGAAAGTATAGTAATCATGAAAAAAATTGACCTTGATATTTTGATAACTCTTGACGTTATAGACTAACCAGTGTCCAACAATACCAAAATTTTGGAATTGTGCGCGCGCGTGTGTGTGTGTGTGTCTGTGTGTAAACACGATAACTCAAAAACACAACTAGATAGATGGATGAAATTCAGCATGTGGTTGTTACACCACAATTACAGATCTGTATTAAATTTTTTTTATTTGTACAGTTGCAGAGTCCGATTTATTCAACTTTACTTTTATAACAATTGTTCAATATATTATTAACTTGGTTTGTTGTATGTGGTTCTTTAATGTACATAATATAAAAATATAATCATTGTCTTTACTCCTCAAATATCCATCCCCATATCTGAGTATACAAGAAAGTCAAGGGGAGAGCACTCCCGGTTTTTGAAAATAAAACGTCACTGATCAAGAGACTGACCAGGTCATCATACAAGATCAGCATATTGTTGCTGACCAATCACTTTTGCTTTAAAGACATCGTTTAACAATGAAGCGATACAAACAAAGGTAGAGAGTCTGACAAGTGATGAAAAACTAAAGATACTAATGGGTTTTTGTATTTATTCCATATTTATTAATTTATCTTTTTTAGTTCATATTCACAACTCAAAATACCTGATATTGTGAAAGTAATCCATTAGCAGAATTATATTTTAAAATATTTATCTCCCTTTTTTTCAATGTTTTTCTCTCTCTCTCAGAATAGATAGTTGAAATATCATATTCTTTTTGTTCTTAACATCAGCCTTACCATGCATATTGCATACCAGGGATTTTTCCTGCCTTGCATCCAAACCTGCTGTGGTAGACTCCAGATTTCCTGCAATCCTACTCTGGATAACAGGTTTAGATAACGTATACGTTGTTCTTAATCTCAGACACTGTCTCCGTCATTTTATGCCTGTCCGTACTCTTATTACCTGCTCGTGCTCTGCTCATTATGGGTTACTGTCCTTTATGTTGGGCTGTTCTGGTCTCACCACCCTTAACCTTGACACTACATGCTTGTTGTTCTTTGTTTCCTTCAATATACTAGCTGGGGTCTGCACACTCATTCAAGTCTAAGAGCCCTGTTCTTCCTAAGCCCCTGTGATTTTCATGAGAAAATATTTTAAGAATTACTAAAATTGTGTAAAATTGTTCATATTCAGTATCTAGTTTTGATTATGTTTGTTTTTATCAGACAAAAACAAAACCAGGTAGTAAACCATGTAGTGTAGTGAGCTTCCACTAGCATTAAAGTCATATCCAAATCTGTTAAGTGCACAGTTCTGTCTGATTGTGACACAAAACTAAACTCCATAGCAGCTCCATGCCATAATTGCTAAAACTAAAACTGAAACTAATATATATAAATAAATAAAATAGAAATGTCTTGGGTGGCACGGTGGCTCAGTGGGTAGCGCTGCTGCCTCGCAGTTGGGAGATATGGGGACCTGGGTTCGCTTCCCGGGTCCTCCCTGCGTGGAGTTTGCATGTTCTCCCCGTGTCTATGAGGGTTTCCTCCGGGCGCTCTGGTTTCCTCCCACAGTCCAAAGACATGCAGGTTAGGTGGATTGGCGATTCTAAATTGGCCCTAGTGTGTGCTTGGTGTGTAGGTGTGTTTGTGTGTGTCCTGTGATGGGTTGGCACCCTGCCCGGGATTGGTTCCTGCCTTGTGCCCTGTGTTGGTTGGGATTGGCTCCAGCAGACCCCCGCGACCCTGTGTTCGGATTTAGCGGGTTGGATAATGGATGGATGGATAGAAATGTCTTTGTGAAATAAAAACTAAACTAAAACTAAAAATACATGATGAAGGAAAACTAAAACCAAACTGAATTTCCAAGTAAGGTCAGAAAAAATATACAGTAGAAATAAAATCTAATATAACCTTGGTGTGCAGGTCGAGTTCTTGAGTTGAACTGACTCCTTAAGCCAAAAGGGCGTCTTTATTATTATAGCCCAGGTCCTGGAAATGATGTCATCTTGGAGGGCAAGACCAAAAGTGGTGTTTCATGATAGTGCCGTGACTGGAAATGATGTCTTTCGAAATCTTTCGGGGTGCCGGGACCGGACGTGATGTTGTTGCAGAGAAATCAGGCAGGTTTTCCTATATCTGGTTTGCAGAGGAAACAGAGGAAAGCGTAGCGTACCCTGCCACCCCCTGGCCTGGCGTGGGATTACCTTCTTTTGGTCCACTCAGCTGCCTCCTATTTACACGTGTGTGACACGTGGTAAAGTCACATTTAATTGGCAAGCCCATTAACTGATGAAAAATAAGGAGCAATAAATAGAAGGATTATAAAATAGTAAAGCGCATCTGAGGCTACAATCAGATCGTGATTCAGACTACGAATGCTATGACTATATAGTATATATATCATATATAAATATATATATATATATATTGTCACACACATGCACATGGGAGACAGTCTGCAGGCTCAAATGTGTTTCTCCTCCAAACCAGGGGTTGACACTGTCCTCTGATACTTCTACCTTTTTCTCCCTCTGCAGACCATCAGAAGAATTCACCTCCTAATGACGTAATTTCCATCTTCCAAGAAGTCACGGCCTGATGACATAATTTCCGGTTCCAGCCCCAAGGTCACTTTTCCTCCTGATCCTTGACTATAAATCTACAATTTTTATCTGACTCAGGCGCCGTCGTGAGTGGCAGCCATTCCAGCAGCTCCGTGTACGACTTTATCTTCTTTATTTTTCTACATTTTTCTCTATTTCACTGTTCACTCCTACCACTTTCTTTTATGTGGATTTGTGCCCTGGACACTTTTTACTTTTTATTACGGACATGGATTTTTACACACTGAGACTCGTCTCTTCAAGTAGTCAACTTCTTGACTCCTGCGCCAGTGTGGTTCCCTATTTACCTGACGAGGTAAGAAGGCGGTATCACGGCAGCAGAGCCGGTGCTAAGATAAAAGCCAAGCGTTTAGCGAAAAAGTGGCGCTACAAACCTTCGGTGCTTTCTGTGATCCTGGGAAATGTGAACTCACTACCAAATAAAATCGACGAACTAGCTGCGGTGGTGAAAAATGTCAGGACCTACAGAGAATGCACTTAAGAAATACAGTAATCCCTCGCTGCATCGCGCTTCGCCTTTCGCGGCTTCACTCTATCACGGATTTTATATGTAAGCATATTTAAATATATTTCGTGGGTCTTTTGCTGCTTCGCGGATTTCTGCGGACAATGGGTCTTTTAATTTCTGGTACATGCTTCCTCAGTTGGTTTGCCCAGTTGATTTCATACAAGGGACGCTATTGGCAGATGGCTGAGAAGCTACCCAGCTTACTTTTCTCTGTCTCTTGCGCTGACTTTCTCTGATCCTGACGTAGGGGGACTGAGCAGGGGGGCTGTTCGCACACCTAGACGATACGGACGCTCGTCTAAAAATACTGAAAGATTATCTTCACGTTGCTACCTTCTGTGCAGCTGCTT
The DNA here is from genome assembly GCF_900747795.2 of Erpetoichthys calabaricus. Taxonomy (NCBI): domain Eukaryota; kingdom Metazoa; phylum Chordata; class Cladistia; order Polypteriformes; family Polypteridae; genus Erpetoichthys; species Erpetoichthys calabaricus. Next base: position 13,577,356 of record NC_041401.2, read on the forward strand.
CGTGAAGCGACATGCTGCACGGTGCTTTGCATACTTAAAAGCTCGAAGGGCACGTATTGATTTTCGATTGTTTGTTTTTCTCTGTCTCTCTCTCTCTTTGTCTGCTCCTGACGGAGGGGGTGTGAGCTGCCGCCTTCAACAGCTTTGTGCCGCGGTGCTTCGCATACTTAAAAGCCAAACAGCCCTATTGATTTGTTTGCTTTTCTCTCTCTCTCTGACATTCTGTGCTCCTGACGCGCACTCCTTTGAAGAGGAAGATATGTTTGCATTCTTTTAATTGTGAGACGGAACTGTCATCTCTGTCTTGTCATGGAGCACAGTTTAAACTTTTGAAAAAGAGACAAATGTTTGTTTGTAGTGTTTGAATAACGTTCCTGTCTCTCTACAACCTCCTGTGTTTCTGTGCAAATCTGTGACCCAAGCATGAGAATATAAAAATAACCATATAAACATATGGTTTCTACTTCGCGGATGTTCTTATTTCGCGGGTGGCTCTGGAACGCAACCCCCGCGATGGAGGAGGGATTACTGTATAGCAAAAGTTAGACCTCTTATAACATTGAAAGATGCTGAGAAATTAGTTCACGCTTTTGTTTTCAGTCGACTTGATTACTGTAACGCACTCCTTTCAGGAACACCCAAAAAAGACATCAATCGATTACAACGAGTGTAGAATGGAGCTGCTAGAATCCTAACTAGGAAAGAAAATCTGAGCACATTTCTCCAGTTTTGATGTCACTACACTGGTTACCTGTGTCATTCAGAATTGACTTTAAAATACTGCTTATGGTTTACAAAACCTTAAATAATCTGCTCCATCTTATATATCAGAATGTCTGACACCTTATATTCAACATTGTAACCTTAGATCTTCAAATGAGGGTCTACTTAGAATTCCAAGAGCTAAACTTTAAAGAAGTGGTGAGGCGGCTTGCTTCTGTTATGCACCTCAAATCTGGAATAGCTGACCGATAGAAATTCACCAGGTTAATACGGTGGAGTGCTTTAAAAAATTGCTGAAAACACATTACTTTAACATGGCTTTGTCATAAATTCATTTTAGTTTAATCCTGACGCTCTGTATATTCAATTAATTATCATGATTATTCATGGTGGCTCCATAATCCGTACTAACCCCTACTCTCTCTTCTGTTCTTTTTCCGTTTTTCTATCATCACCTGCGCCACCACCACCTGGTCAAAGCACCGTGATGTCCCTACATTGATGGATTAAAGGCCAGAAGTCCATATGACCGTCATCATCAAGTCCTTCCATGAGAACCTTGAATACAATGAAGACTGATTATTTATGTCAGGTAGAATGCCTAGTGGGGGCTGGGTGGTCTCGTGGCCTGGTACCCCTGCAGATTTTATTTTTCTCCAGCTGTCTGGAGTTTGTTTTTGTTTTTTCTGTCCCACCAGGGGCCTCATGTATAAACGGTGCGTACGCACAGAAATGTTGCGTACGAACCTTTCCACGCTCAAATCGCGATGTATAAAACCTAAACTTGGTGTAAAGCCACGCACATTTCCACGGTAACTCATACCTTGGCGTACGCAATTTCTCCGCTCGGTTTTGCAGACTGGCGGCACCCAGCGTCAAAGCAGTGCTACTGTTCCTGTGTGGTTACTCTTTCTTAGATCCACATCCACGGCGGGGGATTTGTCAAATACACTGAAATTAAGCGCATATCGTTCATAAATTTAATGCATCTGATTGTAATTAACCTGTAACAATATAATGGTCCACAGAATGGTCAAACTACTGTTCCTGTGTGCTCATCCTTTCTTTCTTAGCTCCACATTCCTGACGCGGCTTTATAAATACACTGAAATTAACTGCATATTGTTTATTAGTGTAATGCATCTGATTGTAATTAACCTGCTGCAATATAATGGGCCAGGGAATAGCCATAGTATTCCAAATACCATAACTGCTTTAGCGTTGTTACACTCACTGCATCTTGTTCTTCTTTTTGCTGTTCCCGTTAAGGGTTGCCACTGCGGATCATCTTTTTCCATATTACTCTCACTGCACCACTCGGAGTATTTATATCACTGTATCGGAGTGTGAATCACAGCAGCAGATGATCGGAAAGAGAATTATCGGTATACAGTTTCAAGTACACACTACCTCAGCCACGGCAAAAAGCGTCAAAGCCTTTCCTGTACGGACCTCGTGTTTCACAAACAGTTTCATCCCAAGAACTATAAACGCACTCAATCACCTCACTGTAAACTTGCACTACAGTTATATATTGCACAACCTGCGCTACTTTATAAAGCGCGTATGATGACAATATCATTTTTAAGATGAAATGCAGCAAAATATGTTGCTTATAGTATACAGATAAAACTTTAACTTCATTTAAATAATCTGTATTGTTAATAATTAAACATGTGAGGACACAGTGCTGCAACGTATAGCTGGTTCAAGGATAGCTCCTGCCTTGCGCTGTATTCTTGCTGGTGCTGACGCGACACTGGAAGGATAGACGAATACTGTAGAATAATTAAACATGTACTACGAAGATATTTCAATGTTCCTTAAAAGTTTTGAAGAATCGGCGTTCTAAGCTTACAGATGGCTTAACGTCTATTACAGAGCTGATTGTGTGGCGATTGGAGAAAGAAAAGTATGGACAGGAATTGGAGGTTAGTACGTTTGAAAGAGACAGTACTTCTGTAATAAATTATTTCATCGAAGGTCGCACATGGTGCAGCAAGCGTCTTGCGTGAGATATGAACAATCACTGCGCCACCGTGTTCCCATGTTTAATAACATGCTTTCATTCCTATCATCATGAAAATGATATCACGTATACATCTCAGTATTTTAATTATTCAGAGAGCTGTAATATCTCGAATGTAATGCATTCTGTGTCCTGTCGGAGAAAGAGAAAGAACGGAAGCACGTAGTGATTCACACACATAGAGCACATAGAAGATCAAACACAGAAAAAAGCATTTAACATGCTACTTGAGAAACTAGTAAAATAAACGATTTTAAGATGAAGTTTATGATGTTCTACTTTAATGGCAAAATAAACTACGTGATTAAAGTGGAAATTTCGAGATTAAAGTTGACATTTCGTGCTTTTTTCCCACTGTGTGCCTATGTTTTTTGTTTGTACCCTAATACGCTTTCATATGACACTCAGACGGTGGGCTACGACTCGCCTTTTCACAGCGACTTTGATATGTGATTTCTTTTTTATTTCGGCACTGTGCGACTTTGTGAATTTGATCTTTCGAGTTTTTCCAACACACTGTCACTCGATCGACTTTCTTTTGTTGCTTATACCACTGTTTAAACCAACAAATAGTACGTTTTTCCTTTGCCTCCACTTGGTATTCGCTGAAATTCTTATATTTTCTCCTGTGCTTTTCCCATTGTCTTTTCACAGAAGGCTGTTTATATCGATTTGCATATTCAAAGAGGCGTAATTCTGGGAGGAGTTGGGGCGGGACAGCAGGCGCGTGCACGTGCGTTACTTTTCACGCTGATCGGGATTTATGTAGTGGAAGAACGTGAAAGTATGCATGCGCACAGATTCCTGCATCTGGATTTTTCTGTGCGTACGCACAATCCCGCTTTTGTGCTTATGCCATGTTATAGTGTGAGTTCTACGCACGGCGTTATACATGAGGCCCCTGGTCATCGAACCTTACTTTTATTCTACGTTAATTAGTGTTCTCTTATTTTATTTCTTACTTTGTCTTTTTTCTCTTTCTTCATCATGTAAAGCACTTTGAGCTACATTATTGTATGAAAATGTGCTAAATAAATAAATGTTGTTGTTGTTGATACAATATAATAATTGTACTATACATTAGTTCTGTATTACAGAAAGTCATTGGATGGTGTTTGCCATAATTGCTTTAAAATAAAGGCTGTTGTTGATTTATCTTTCACGCTGAGATTTATCACATCATGGCCCTCCAGAGAATGTAATTGCAGGCTAATGAAGATACGTATAATACAACCAGAACTATCACCTTCAAACACTGTCAGCACTTCAAAGGCCTGGTTGTCATTATGTGGCGTTCTGCATGCACAGGTAGTGTAGTATAAAAGGCCACATAATAAGCTGTACTTGTCTGCCATTTACAAACCTGCGTGTCCTGTATGTAGCCGAGCTAGATGAAATCAGTTAAAATAAATACTGCAGAAAAGCTAGGGGTCAGCTGCTTTTTGACTAGATAAGCCTGTGAATTGTTCCAAAACCCCATTACTGAGAGAGAAATCTCAGTGTACAATTTCAAGGAAATCCATTCAGTCATTGTGAAAATAGAATGGTAATAGAAAACCCTCCAAGATAGCTGCCAGGCAAAAGTCAAGGTTTAGGTACTAAATTTTTATATTTAAGGCAAAAAAGTGCCATCCCATGTTAAAGTCAGAAAGGTTAATCAATCTCGCTGTACATACGTCAAGAGTGCTTCATTTTGCTATGGGGATGGAACTGTAATCTAAATGAATGGATGAATGAATGGATGGATGGGTGAGGGGGGACATTGAACTACTTTACATTAACCTTTTAATTTTTCTTAAATCTTTCAATCCTTTTTTTTTTCTTTCTTTTTTTAGTATACCTGAAAGAGAATCTGAATCAAAAATTTAAAATTAATAACAGCTGGCTTATTCTCCTCAGTCAGACTGCATTGTAAAAAGGCAATGAGAATTCAAGATGCAGTAGGGCCTGTTCTGCTGTTTCTTCAAGAGGAAGCGTGTCACTAAATAACCAATCTTGAGGGACAAGCAGGGAGTAAAGCCTGTCCCTTTCAGTCAGGAGGCTGCAGTGAAATTTTAAAAGGAGCCAGAAGAAAGGAAAACATTTCACCTATGGATCCCATAGGGACTGGAACTATGCCTACAAGACTGCTCCGGGCATCATTATACTGTATGGATAAAAGAGAGGACTTGTTCTGGTATGTGAAGACTCGGAGTACTTACTTGAATGCTTTTGAGACATTTAGTATACCAAGAGGCCCTCATTCTGGAAACTCTGGGAGAAGATGATTGACTTGTGTGCAAAGTATACATAGTATGTCTGGAATTATACATTTTATTTTCTCTTGATTGGTTCTCTTTGTTTTCCTTCCAGAAGTCACAAAGTTTGTAAACTAGTTGAAAACCAATAATAACTCAGGTCCATATACAATATTCCTGCGGTGGGTTGGCACCCTGCCCGGGATTGGTTTCTGCCTTGTGCCCTGTGTTGGCTGGGATTGGCTCCAGCAGACCCCCGTGACCCTGTGTTCGGATTCAGCGGGTTGGAAAATGGATAGATAGATAGATAGATAGATAGATAGATAGATAGATAGATAGATAGATAGATAGATAGATAGATAGATAGATAGATAGATAGATAGAAATGAAAGGCGCTATATAATAGATAGATAGATAGATAGATAGATAGATAGATAGATAGATAGATAGATAGATAGATAGATAGATAGATAGATAGGTTTGAAAGGCGCTATATAATAGATAGATTGATAGATAGATAGATAGATAGATAGATAGATAGATAGATAGATAGATAGATAGATAGATAGATAGATAGATAGATAGATAGATAGATAGATAGATAGATAGATAGATAGATAGATAAAGGGCGACACGGTGGTGCAGTGATAGCGCGGCTGCCTCGCAGTTAGGAGACCTGGGTTTGCTTCCCGGGTCCTCCCTGCGTGGAGTTTGCATGTTCTCCCCGTGTCTGCGTGGGTTTCCTCCCACAGTCCAAAGACATGCAGGTTAGGTGCATTGGCGATTCTAAATTGGCCCTAGTGTGTGCGTGGTGTGTGTTTGTGTGTGTCCTGCGGTGGGTTGGCACCCTGCCCGGGATTGGTTCCTGCCTTGTGCCCTGTGTTGGCTGGGATTGGCTCCAGCAGACCCCCGTGACTCTGTGTTCGGATTCAGCAGGTTGGACAATGGACGGATGGATATACAATATTGCTGTATTGTATGTTGTATGGTAATTGGTTTAGAGCAGCATTTTTCAACCTTTAAGTATTTGCGACCCGAGTTTTCATAACAGTTTTAATCGCTCCCCCCCTAAGGTTTTTTTTGATACTCTAATTAAATTTATTCCTATATTTTTTGTTGCAGATACACCGCTACAAGTTTAAAATTTCCCTACATATACCGAAATTACGCCACATATGGCAACATTCACGCCCCCTTTTTTGTGTCCCACAGTTTGTGAACCGCTGGTTTAGAGTTTTGTAGTGTTTCTATAAGGTAGAGTGTTTAAAGGATGGTTGTTCAGCAGAATCTCCATATAGAAACTGATGAAGTGTAATGTGATGACACTGCTATCAAATGTTCAAACTTTAAAGGAAGCAGCATGGCATGTGGAAGCAATTAACATATAAATTAAAGAAAGAGACTTACCCTGGGTGGTATGGTGGTGCAGTGGTAGCACTGCTGCCTCGCAGTTAGGAGACCTGGGTTCACTTCCCGGGTCCTCCCTGCGTGGAGTTTGCATGTTCTCCCCGTGTCTGCGTGGGTTTCCTCCGGGCGCTCCGGTTTCCTCCCACAGTCCAAAGACATGCAGGTTAGGTGGATTGGCGATTCTAAATTGGCCCTAGTGGGTGTGTTTGTGTGTGTCCTGCGGTGGGTTGGCACCCTGCCAGCGATTGGTTCCTGCCTTGTGCCCTGTGTTGGCTGGGATTGGCTCCAGCAGACCCCCGTGATCCTGTGTTCGGATTCAGCGGGTTGGAAAATGGATGGGTGGATGGACTTACCCTGGGTGGCACGGTGACACAGTGGTAGCAATGTTGCCTCGCAGTAAGGAGACCTGTGGTTCGTTTCCCGGGTCCTCCCTGCATGGAGTTTGCATGTTCTCCCCGTGTCTGCGTGTGTTTCCTCCCACAGTCCAAAGACATGCAGGTTAGGTGCATTGGCGATTCTAAATTGTGCTTGGTGTGTGTGTCCTGCGGTGGGTTGGCACCCTGCCCGGGATTGGTTCCTGCCCTGTGCCCTGTGTTGGCTGGGATTGGCTCCAGCAGACCCCTGTGACCCTGTGTTCGGATTCAGCGGGTTGGACAATGGATAGATGGATGGACTTACCCTGGGTGGCACGGTGGCGCAGTGGTAGCGCTGCTGCCTCGCAGTTAGTAGACTTGGGTTTGCTTCCCGGGTCCTCCCTGCGTGGAGTTTGCATGTTCTCCCCGTGTCTGCGTGGGTTTCCTCCCACAGTCCAAGGACATGCAGGTTAGGTGCATTGGCGATTCTAAATTGTGCTTGGTGTGTGTGCCCTGCAGTGGGCTGGCACCCTGCCTGAGATTTGTTCCTGCCTTGTGCCCTGTGTTGGCGGGGATTGGCTCCAGCAGACCCCCGTGACCCTGTGTTAGAATATAGCAGGTTGGAAAATGACTGACTTACCCTCTATTGCACAGGTGTCGAACTCCAGGCCTGGAGGGCCGCAGTGGCTACAGGTTTTCATTCTCACCGTTTTCATAATCAGTGACCAGTTTTCACTGCTAATTAACTCCATTTCCCTTCATTTTAATTGCCCTGTTTTTAAGGATTCAGTGCTCTGAATTGATTATTTTCTTCATTAACTGGCAGCCAAACAGAAATGAGACGTGAAACAAGCCAACAGATGACCAGCTAAACTGGTGTTTCAACCTCCAACCAATTTCACTCCAACCAGTTTCTTAATGAGAAGCCAGTTCTTGCTTTTAATTAAACCCGTTATTTAATTCAATGGCTTGCTGCGGCTCCCAGAAGACATTCCCCAAACTGTTGATTTTTGACGTGAGTGATTAACCTTACAGAGACCCTCACCTTTCTTTATGTTCAGATAATGTGGTTAGCTGGTCACCTGTTTGCTCGTTTTGTCTCTCATTATTGTTTGGCTGCTAATTAAGGAAATAGAAAGAACTAAGGGGTCTGAGTCGAGTTAATTAAAACTAAGGCAAAAGAAGTTAGTTAGCAGAAAAAACAGGTCACTAATTAAGAAGGTGGTTAGAATGAAAACCCACAGCCATTGCGGCCCTCCAGGACTGGAGTTTGACACCCCTGCTCTATTGGAACAAGTTTGATAAAACCTCTTCGAGTCAGAATGTCCATTGTATCATTAATTATCTCTTCAGCAAATTCTCAAAGAAGGAAAATATCAGAATGGTGAAAATAATAAGGGCGGAGGTCCTGAACTTACATAACAGTGCTGATCAATGCATACACATCACCTGACAGTAACTCTGATTGGTTCGTTACACACCCAGATAACTTAAAAGATACAAATCTGTTTTATCATATTCTTGTTCTTCTTATACCTTTAGGTTTAGGCATCACCCTTGAAATGTCAGTGTATGTGACAACGGTCCAGTCTTGTTGTTTACAGGACACCTGATGATCTCTTAGTCATCTCTTAGGACATTTGGTGGATTACATCAACCTTCTCCTGGTACATCCTTGTCTTTGTTGTTCACTTAACCCTAATCCATGAATGAGGGGGGTCTCCAAGACCCCCAGTCGCAGATTTTCAAATTCTTTCCTTTTCAAGGTAATATGACGGCCATTCAATTTTCTGACTTTTCATTTTGTGTTGTCTTGAAAAATGCGCCGAAATCCGCTTCTCAATAGCTTAGTGCAAATAAGTACTACAGTAGCACAAAGTAGTTGGGGGTCTCTGAGACCCCCCTATTCATGGAAACGGCTCCATTTTTGTACAAGCGTTTTTGCTTCGTTTTATATTTTATATTTGAGTTTTCTGTTTAAATTTGTATTTTCTTTGGTTTAGATTTTCTTAGTCCTGCCTGAGACATTGCTGGTGTATAGTTTGTTGAGGAGCAAGTCCAGTTGATGTGTTTATGAACAATGAGTCAACGACCAACAAAGAAATTCAATGCAAGTGAAGCCCTGGCTGAAATAATGAAGGAGTTGTTGGATTTCGTTACATCAGACAACTCAAATGAAGAGGACAACTATGATGGAAGTGGCACAGTGTCAAGTGATGAGGAAACAAAAACTGATGATGAAACAGCCCCGTGGAGATGCAACAAATGTAGCTAAGAAGCGACGCTGTCAGATGTGCCCAAGGGCAAAGGAGAGAAAGAAAAAGGCTGCTTACTCCCAGTGCAAACTTCTCGTTTGCTAGGAACATTCAGAGCGTTCCCTTGTGTGTCCGACCTGCAAACAAGTTGAAGTTGAGGCAGATTCTGAGTGACTGTTCTGTTTGCGAATCAGACGTGTAACTGACGTCTTGTTTTAGTGCTACTATGACTGTATTTTATATGATTTGGTGAACACTAAACACGCATTACTATTACAAAGGTAACATGTAAACCATTGAAAATTTACATCACATTTACTTCATTTCAGAGGTAATAAAAATTTCTGAAGTTATTGTACAGTGGAACCTCGGTTCACGACCATAATTTGTTCCAAAACTCTGGTCGTAAACCGATTTGATCATGAACCGAAGCAATTTCCCCCATAGGATTATATGTAAATACAATTAATCCGTTCCAGACCGTACGAACTGTATGCAAATATATTTTTTTAAAGATTTTTAAGCACAAATATAGTTAATCACACCATAGAATGCACATCGTAATAGTAAACTAAATGTAAAAACATTGAATAACACTGAGAAAACGTTGAACAGAGAAAACTAACATTGCAAGAGTTCACACTATATATAGCCTTACGACCCGATCGCTGTATAAACACTTTTTTTATTTAATTTTAAGCACAGGGGAAAAAAAGGAACATTTGAACAAATACAAACTTTATTTAAAAACCAACCACAAGCAACCAAGAAAGTAACATTGCAGCAGTTTGCGCTATAGTCTTACAACCCGATCGCAGGGAAAACAAATTAACATTTGAAAAATCCATAACTTAATAAACAACCGAGAAAAGTAACATTGCAACAATTCACGCTACTAACCGAAAATGAACATTTGAAAAATCTGTAACTTAATAAACAACCGAGAAAAGTAACATTGCGACAATTCACGCTACGAACCGAAAAATGAACATTTGAAAAATCCGTAACTTAATTAACAACCAAGAAAAGTAACATTGCAACAATTCACGCTACTAACCGAAAATGAACATTTGAAAAATCCGTAACTTAATTAACAACCAAGAAAAATAACATTGCAACAATTCACGCTACTAACCGAAAATGAACATTTGAAAAATCCGTAATACAAAAACTAACCATAAACCACCAAGAAAACTAACCTTGCATGAGTCGAGTTCTGGCATGAAGTGAGGAGGAGCTGGGTGGAGAGGAGGTTACAGTGCTTAGAAGCCATGGTTAACTACAAAAGCACACGAAATACTGTAGAGCACAAAGAGGTCACAGGTAAAGCACGCATGTCTGACTGAGAACAATGAACAGGGAGAGGCTGAACACGTGCTTAAATACAGTAATCGGCGCGTACGAACAGGAAGGTAAATAAAATAGAGCACATAGAGTTCACAGCGAAAGCACACACGTCTGACTGAGAACAATGCAACACGTGCGGAAATCATCGGCGTGCACAAACTGAAAAGGAGACTGGCTTGTTCGTATACCGAGTGTGTGGTCATGAACCGAGGCAAAGGTTTGGCAAATTTTTTATTCGTAAACCGATTTGTACGTGTACCGAGACGTTCGGGAACCGAGGTTCCACTGTAACCAGTTTAAAATGGTCTGCAAGATGGGGGTCTGCAAGACCCCCCATTCATGGAAACATCATAAAAATGGCATTCATGGATAAGGGCTAACCTTTATCTAGTTTCCCGATATGCTTGAACAGGTTTCTGACATTAATACTTCTAAGATAGGTGCTATATTTGAATATGGAAAGCATACTAAAATACTTGACTATTGTTATCTCCAAATTAATCCCTCACAGCCCCCCCCCCTTTAGTCCCACAAAAGCTCTAAGGTCTAGTTTCCTACTTTAACTTTGTTTATTTCTGAATTTGTATAAATCATGTGTATATGCTAAATATGTCCACCCTTTGGAACTGACAAGCAGTAACAGCACCGTTGCTACTTATTCCTTTTTTTCACTGATTGAATCTTCAATCACAGGCAAATGTTCTTGAAGTGAAGAGAGAGAGAGAGACGCTGTCTTTCACTGTTTTCTTTTCTGTCTTAGTCTTTGACCTCTTTAAAATGTTCTTAACAACAACAACAACATTTATTTCTATAGCAGATTTTCATACAAAGGGCGGCACGGCGGCGCGGTGGTAGCGCTGCTGCCTCACAGTTAGGAGACCCGGGTTCGCTTCCTGGGTCCTCCCTGCGTGGAGTTTGCATGTTCTCTCCGTGTCTGCGTGGGTATCCTCCCACAGTCCAAAGACATGCAGGTTAGGTAGATTGGCAATTCTAAATTGGCCCTAGTGTGTGCTTGGTGTGTGGGTGTGTTTGTGTGTGTCCTGTGGTGGGTTGAAACCCTGCCCGGGATTGGTACCTGCCTTGTGCCCTGTGTTGGCTGGGATTGGCTCCAGCAGACCCCCGTGACTCTGTTTTCGGATTCAGCGGGTTGGAAAATGGATGGATGGATTTTCATACAAATGATGAAGCTCAAAGTGCTTTACAAGATGAAGAAAGAGAAAAAAGACAAAATCCATCCATCCATCCATTTTCCAACACGCTGAATCCGAAAACAGAGTCACGGGGGTCTGCTGGAGCCAATCCCAGCCAACACAGGGCACAAGGCAGGAACCAGTCCCGGGCAGGGTGCCAACCCACCGCAGAAAAGACAAAATAAGAATTAAAATAAGAGAACACCAATTAACATAGAATAAAAGTAAGGTCCGATGGCCAGGGAGGACAGAAAAAACAAAAAAAAAACTCTAGACGGCTGGAGAAAAAAATAAAATCTGCAGGGTTTCTGAGGCCATGAGACCACCCAGCCAGCCCCCTCTAGGCTTTCTACCTAACATCAATGACCTCAATCAGTCCTCATGGTATTCAGGTTTCTCATGGAAGAACTTGATGATGATGATCATGTGGACTTCTGGTCTTTAATCCATCAATGGAGGGACATCACGGTGCTTTGATTAGGTGGTGGTGGCGTGGATCACCACCACAGAAAACCGGAAAAATAACAAAAGAGAAAGTAGGGGTTAGTACGGATTGTGGAGCCACCACGAATGATAATGATAATTAAATGCATATACAGAGCATCAGAATTAAACTAAAATGAAGGTATGAAAAAGCCATGTTAAAGTAATGTGTTTTCAGCAGTTTTTTAAAATGCTCCACCGTATTAGCCTGGCGAATTTCTATCTGTCAGCTATTCCAGATTTTAAGTGCATAACAGCAGAAGGCCGCCTTACCACTTCTTTTAAGTTTTGCTCTTGGAGTTCTAAGCAGACACTCATTTGAAGATCTAAGGTTACGATTTGGAATATAAGATGTCAGACATTCCGATATATAAGATGGGGTGAGATTATTTAAGGCTTTATAAACCATAAGCAGAATTTTAAAGTCAATTCTGAATGACACAGGTAACCAGTGTAGTGACATCAAGACTGGGGTGATGTGCTCGGATTTTCTTTTCCTAATTGAGATTCTAGCAGCTCCATTCTGCACTCGTTGTAATCGATTGATGTCTTTTTTGGGTGGTCCTGAGAGGAGTGCGTTACAGTAAACTAGCTGACTGAAAACAAAAGCGTGAACTCATTTCTCTGCATCTTCAAATGTTATAAGAGGTCTAACTTTTGCTATATTTCTTAAGTGAAAAAATTGCTGTCGTAGTAATCTAATTAATATGTGATTTAAAATTCAGGTCTGATAGTACAGTATATATCAGACCCACAAAATATAGTGCCTACAGTCTTAACAGCACTTACAGAATTTCAAAAGATCTCTGGTCTCAGAATTAATTTGAATAAAAGTGTGCTCTTTCCAGTGAATTCTCAAGCATACAATATTAGATTGGACACCTTCCCTTTTATTATTGCAGATCAGTTTAAATACCTAGGGGTAAACATCACAAGTAAACATTAAGCTCTTTATCAACAAAATTTTGCCCTCTGTATGGAAAAAATGAAGCAAGACTTGCATAGATGGTCAACCCTTCATCTCACTCTAGCTGGAAGAATTAACATTGTTAAGATGAATATCCTTCCTAAGCTTCTCTTTTTATTTTAAAACATTCCAATATACATCAATAAATCATTCTTTAAGCAATTAGATTCAACCATAACCTCATTTATTTGGAACCTAAAACATCCACATATAATAATAATAATAATAATAATAATAATAATAATAATAATAATAATTTCATTACATTTATATAGCGCTTTTCTCAGTACTCAATATCTAAAGAGCGACCCCACAAAGACCTCAGGCAGAAGGTGGCATGACATTACCTAACTTTCAGTTTGATTACTGGGCAGCAAACATACAAGCTATAAAAACCTGGACACAAATAGGCTACAAAAAGGACATAACAGCACTAGAAAAGGTCCAGAGAAGAGCGACTCGGCTGATTCAGGGCTACAGGGGATGAGTTATGAGGAAAGATTAAAAGAGCTGAGCCTTTACAGTTTAAGCAAAAGGAGAGTAAGAGGAGACCTGACTGAAGTGTTTAAAACTATGAAGGGAATTAGTCCAGTGGATCGAGACGGTGACTTTAAAGTGAGTTCATCGAGAACATGGAGACACAGTTGGAAACTTGTTAAGGGTAAATTTCACACAAACATTAGGAGGTTTTTCTTTACTCAAAGAATGATAAACACTTAGAATAAGCTACCAAGTAGTGTGGTAGACGGTAAGACGTTGGTGACTTTCAAAACTCGACTTGATGTTTTTTTGGAAGAAATAAGTGGATAGGACTGGCGAGCTTTGTTGGGCTGAATGGCCTGTTCTCGTCTAGAGTGTTCTAATGTTCAAAGCACCTCCAGAGGTGGCAGAACTAGAATGCGTTAAAGATGAACACACACAGGCTTGGTCCGTAATAGAAATAAAATCCTGCAGTACTTCTCTATATTCCCTGCTTTGTGCCCCAGTAAATGTAAGTTATCGCCCATATACTAATAACCCAATTGTGCTTCACTCACTCAGAATATGGAACCAATGTAGAAAGCATTTTAAGATGGAGAATCTTGTATCTGTGGCACCTCTGCATGAGAACCACCTTTTTCAACCCACGCAAACATATGCAGTTTTTAATAACTGGAAAACATTTGAGATTAAATTGCTTAGAGATCTTTATATAGACAACATCTTTGCATCCTATGAACAATTACATTCCAAATTAAATTTTCCAGCAACACATTTCTTTCACTCTCTAGAAATTAGAAACTTTGCCAAACAGAACCTGCCCGAATTCCCTCATCTCCCACCCTCCTCTATGCTGAAAAAAATAATTGCTCAGTCTCGAGGACTCAGACAGGATTTCTGCAATATATAAAAATATTTTACAGTCCCTGTCCAAGAGGACAATGGGAAAAGGATCTCTCACTCAACATATCAGGAAAGGAGTCGAAGGTAGCAATGCAGAGAATTCATTTGAGCTCCATATGCGCAAAGCATACAATTATTCAACTCAAAATTATATATCAAGCATATCTGTCTCGCTTGAAATTGTCCAAAATGTTTCTAGGGGAACATCCAACCTGTGAACGCTGCAATCAAGCTCCAGCCTCACTGGGTCACATGTTTTGGGCCTGCGCTAAATTAACATCATTCTGGAAACCTAATTTTTAAGTGCCTTTCAGACAGCCTTGGTGTTCCAATCCCTCCTAATCCACTAACAGCTGTGATTGGTGTTCTTCCAGATGGGCTTAAAGTGGAGAAGGACAAGCAAACTGTGATGGCCTTCACTACACTATTGGCACGCAGACTTATTTTGCTAAACTGGAAGAATTCTAACTCTCCTCTTTTAAGTAAAACTGATGTTTTATATTATTTGAAATTGGAAAAAAATCGAATTCTCACTTAGAGGATCTGTGCAGAACTTTTTCAAAACCAGGCAGGATCTAATCAATAATATTTTAGAATAAGCTCTTAAAGCACTGAGGAAGTACATTCTCTCCCCATTTCTTTTTCTTCTCCATTTATCTGTATCCACTTATTAAACTCTTCAATTTATTTATTTTTACTATTTTTAAGTTTTAGTCCGTTGGCCATGCTCTCTTTCTCAGAGGTGGGGGTTGATTTGTTTTCAATCCTATTTTTTGTAAAAATTGATCTATTTGTATGGAATGATTACAATAAAATCAATAAAATAAAAAAAATTAAATAAAAAAAATAAAATTCAGGTGTGAATCAATAATTACCCCTAAATTCTTTACCTCCCTCTTGACTATTAATCCTAATGCATCAAGTTTATTTCTAATAACCTCATTATATCCATTTTTGCCAATCACTAAGATTTCTGTTTTCTCCTTATTAGTTTGAGAAAATTACTACTCATCCATTCAGAAACACAAGTAAGACATTGGGGTCAGTGAATCAAGAGAGTCGGGGTCATCAGGCGCTATTGATAAATACAGTTGTGTGTCATCAGCATGGCTGTGGTAGCTCACGTTATGCCTCAAGATAATCTGACCTCATGGCAGCATGGAGATTGAAAAGAGCAGCGGACCCAGGAGAGATCCTTGTGGAACACCATATAGAATATCAGGTGTCTTTGAAGTATAATTACCACAACTTAGCTTGCCTTTGTAATTATTGTGTATTTAAATATGGTGTTTCTGGAAATAAGGGTAATCAGGATGAATGTCAGATTGGGAATTTCCTCATCTCCTCAAGGGGTGGCACTGAGGCTAAGGATCTGCACTGGTATCTAGAAGGTTGCTGGTTCAAATCCAGTTACTGCCAGAAGGGATCCTACACTGTTGAGTCATTGACCTGAAGATTGCTCCAAGGGGTGCTGTACAATGGCTGATCCTGTGCTTGGACCCCCAAAGCTCATGCAAAAAGACAATTTTCCCTCATGAGTAAAGTAAATAAAAAGAGGAGAGAGGTTAGGAGCACGCACTGATACAGCGCATTGCTCCACGCACCACACAACAAACCAACTCAGGGTCCCAGATTAGGACCCGAGTACAGCCATGTAACGGGTGACACCTCAGCATCACACCAGTTCAGATTGAGTGGAACCAGTGTTAGTTTTTTATGGTGGTTGGAGTGCCAATTCTGCCAGCAACCCCCAAGTTTTTCTTTGCAGGTTGGAGGGTTTACTTGCAGGGATGGATGCAGATTAACGTCATACCCAGGACAGCGCAATTGCAGGTTAGGGGCCTTACTTACTTACATATTTGGTGTAAATATGTATTATCTAACTGCCTTACCTTTACCTTTCTTGTTTCTATTTGTCTGTTTTATTTTATTCTGTCTGTTATTAGATGGGGGCGGCACGGTGGCGCAGTGGGTAGCGCTGCTGCCTCGCAGTTGGGAGACCTGGGGACCCGGGTTCACTTCCCGAGTCCTCCCTGCGTGGAGTTTGCATGTTCTCCCCGTGTCTGCGTGGGTTTCCTCCGGGCGCTCCGGTTTCCTCCCACAGTCCAAAGACGTGCAGGTTAGGTGGATTGGCGATTCTAAATTGGCCCTAGTGTGTGGGTGTGTTTGTGTGTGTCCTGCGGTGGGTTGGCACCCTGCCCGGGATTGGTTCCTGCCTTGTGCCCTGTGTTGGTTGGGATTGGCTCCAGCAGACCCCCGTGACCCTGTGTTTGGATTCAGCGGGTTGGAAAATGGATGGATGGATGTTATTAGATGCAACTGAGAAGGAAAATTTCATGTTTTCTTGTGTAAACATGACTAAATAAAGAAACCTTAAACCTTACTCAAGAGCCAAACAGAGCAGAATTCCTTTTGGCGTTTACGGGATTCGAATTAGCAACCTTCCGATTAGCAGTGCAAATCCCTATCCTCAGAGCCACCACTCCACCTGTAAATTAAAAGCCTGTTAATTACTAAGTGATATGATGAGGATATTTCATGGTCTTGTGAAAGACAAAGTTCATTTGGAATATAAATTCTACAAAATGACCTTAAGTGTAAAGGAGGCAGTTTGAAAAGCTGAGGATAATTACTTGAATTTTTCTTATTTGAAATGTGAATTAGATATTTTTTTGTTGAGGTGAGTTGTTTCTTTGTTTCCTTACTTATGATAATGTAAATGATTTGTTGATTATTGATTAACAGTTAGATAAATAAATAGATAAATCTTTATTGTCATTGTCACTTTTAAAAAGAACAACGAAACTAAAGGTGCTGTCGACTCAGTGTGAGGCATAACTGTTAAATATGATACATATTCTGTAGTTGCACACTTCCACTATTTCCTGTCTATAAGAGCTGTATTTGCTATTATGGGTGGCTTTGTCCACTAATTCCCATTATTCTCTGGCTACACCCTACACTCAACATGAACTAAAATCCATTCTGGGGTTATATTTGTTGGTGTTAATTTAACATTCTTCCCTCAACATTTGCTTGGCCTAGCCGGAATACCCCGTCGATATTCAGACTACCCTGACGCAAACACGCTTTGAAATTCCCTATCTTCCGTCGGATCTATAATTTCCCTTACAGCTGTTATTATATTCTTATTTATTCTCTGAGAAGCCTTCGCAGCTAAATGAGAAGTGCACACAGTTGAAATGACACACACTAATGTCCTACACCATATCATACATATGAAGAACCAGCATTCGTTCAATCTCCACATGCCCCAGAAAGGAAGGGATCGAACTCCCATAAACTGGTTTCAAGCTGGCTGCATGACCACTCTGCCACTTTCTTATAAGATATTAGTTAAATCATAACACTGCCTTGTCAAGGCAGAATTACGGGTTAAACCCCCGTTTATCTTACCTATGGCCCACCCAGCACAACTAGGACTCCAAGATGCATCCTCCCCAATTATAGAAAAACTCCTACACTACACTCACAACCATGCACAAGCTACAAACTACAAGCCCAACCCACACAGCAGCGATGGTGATGGCTCCCTTCCGGATGAGTTGAACAACTTCTTCACACAGTTTGAGGCTCGGAACAAAGGGCCTGCGAGAAAAGCAACACCTCCCTCCACTGACCAGGTACTCTGTCTCTCCATAACTGACGTGGAGAGGACTCTATCTAGAGTCAATCCACGCAAGGCGGCAGGACCTGACAACATACCTGGTTGTGTGCTCAAAGAATGTGCCAGTCAACTGGCTGGTGGCCTCACAGACATCTTCAACACATCTCTGAGCCAATTGTCAGTCCCAGCATGTTTCAAGTCGACCACCATCATACCAGTACCGAAGAAGTCATCAGTGACATGCCTGAATGACTACTGGCCAGTTGCACTCACGCCAATCATAATGAAGTGCTTCGAAAGGTTAGTCATGTCACACATAAAGACTAATCTCCCTGACTCCCTTGACCCTCTTCAGTGTGCATTCCGCTCAAACAGGTCAACTGAGGATGCCATATGCTCTGCCCTTCACTTCTCCATGACACATCTGGATAAAAAAGACACATCTGTCAGGATGTTATTCATCGACTTTAGCTCTGCCTTTAACACAATCATCCCTCTAAAGCTGGTTGTAAAACTGAGCAGGTTGGGCCTGAACACCATCCTCTGTAATTGGATGCTTGACTTCTTGACAGAGAGGCCCCAGTCAGTTCGGATGGGCTGCAACACTTCCAGCATCATTACACTGAGCACTGGAGCACCACAGGGCTGCGTGCTTAGTCCATTGCTGTTCACCCTGCTGACTCACGATTGAAGAGCCACGCACAACACTAACCACATCATCTAGTTTGAGGATGATACGACGGTGCTGGGACTGATAAGCAGGGATGATGAAACAGCATACTGAGATGAGGTGGAACGACTGTCCGCATGGTGTGAAGACAACAATCTATCTCTCAATGTTGACAAGACAAAAGAGATAATTGTGGACTTCAGAAAATCACATCCTGCCCACATCCCACTCAGCATCAACGGTTTATATGTGGATACTGTTAGGAGTACCAAGTTCCTCCATAACTGAGGAACTTATGTGGACTCATAACACCTCATCACAAATCAAGAAAGCCCAGCAGAGACTACACTTCCTGAGGCGGCTGAAGCGAGCAGGTCTTCCCCGTTCCATCCTCACCATGTTCTACAGAGGCACCACTGAAAGTGTTCTGACCAGCTGCATCACTGTCTGGTATGGCAACTGCAACATATCTGACCACAGGCACCTGCAAAGGATAGTGAAGACAGCAGAGAACATTATTGGGGTGCCTCTCCCTTCACTACAGGACATATTTTACAAACGCAGTGTCCGCAAGTCCTGCAGCATTGAGCAGGACCCCTTACACCCCTCACATGGACTTTTCACACTTCTGCCATCCAAGAGACGATACTGCAGCATCAGAGCCAGATCTGCCAGGCTTCAGGATAGGTTTTACCCCCAAGCTGTCAGACTCCTTAACACCAGGCTGCCCCCTGGGATCTCCCATTCGGCCTCAACCACCGCTAAAAACAGAACTTTTATACATGCCAGCCACTGTCCTGCAAAGACGAGCGTACAGGTAGAAAAGAACTGAAAATCTCATACTGACTTTTAAGTATTTCGACATTCTTGATATTCTTCTGCTGTGAAATATTCTGACCTGTCATTGTTTACACAGTGTGGCAAATAGGGGCGCTCTTGTCCCCTTGAACCCTCAGACGACACATCAGACACCTGATACAAGTCCAATATTTTAACTTTTTATTATAATAATGTGCCCTAAGCACCTCCACTCCACAACACTCCAGTAATAAATCAATATTCAAACACAATACCAACTCCTCCACTCCTCCCAGCAGCTCTGTCGCACTCCCTCCCAACTCTGGCTCCAGCTGCTGTGGTTACCCATAGTCCCTTTATACTTTTTGACCCGGAAGTGTTTCTGTCCCTCAGTCCATGTGACTCTTAACACTTCCAGGTCAGGTGAAAACTCCTTTTCTTCAACCCGGAAGTACGTCATTGCTTCTGCCCCCTCGACTGGGAAGTACTTCCGGGTTATAAGGCAAATAGAAGTCCCTGGGCCTCCCTGCAGCGTCCCCTGGTGGTCCCCATGGTATCCAGCAGGGCTGTGAAGGGAAACTCCAAGGTCCATGATGCCCTGCAGGAACCCGGGGCATCTCTATGTTGCAGGGATGGCTCCACCTAGCGGCTTGCGGGTATTGGCCGGGATAAGCTGTCGGCCATAGTCCACAACATATTTTAAACAACTATTATCATACACTGATCATTTCTGTAATATCTATATCTATTATTATATTATTTATTTACTAGTCATTT
The DNA here is from genome assembly GCF_900747795.2 of Erpetoichthys calabaricus. Taxonomy (NCBI): domain Eukaryota; kingdom Metazoa; phylum Chordata; class Cladistia; order Polypteriformes; family Polypteridae; genus Erpetoichthys; species Erpetoichthys calabaricus. The sequence continues at coordinate 13,597,603 of NC_041401.2, forward strand.
AGCCCGTTACAGTAACGGGCGCTAGAACAGTAGTGTATAAACATTAGTAGGAACAGTTTATATTAAACGGCAAGGGACTTTGACCTCATTCTTTTTGTTGGTCGTATTTTTCTTTCTTTCAGCCTTTCTTTTGTTGATGTTTACTTGCTGAGCTGACCGTTCTTCGTGGGCTGCCGCCGTGTATTGTGTGTCTTTAATTTTCTGTGACAGTAATATTGTCTTGTATGGATCTATTCAATAAGGGCGCACACAAAAAGGCGAGCTTCAAAAGGGCGACCTCAATTGAGAGCGGCAAATAACGGCGTTCGTAGATAATTTAGTTCAAACGGCTCTGGAATATGTGAAGAGCAACAAAGGTGCAGATCTTTATTTACGCACGCCTTTATTTGCTGTGCCCAATTGAGGTCGCCCTTTTGAGGCTCACCTTTTTATGCACGCCCTTATTGAAGGATACCGTCTTGTACGTCCGCTGGCTTGTACGTCCGTAATATACCTTTAATTTTCTCTGGCGGTAATACAGGCGTACGCGTCGGTAATATGCCTTTAATCTCCTCTGACAGTAATACTGACTCGTATGTGGCTGTAATATGCGTCACTGTATTGTGTACCTTTAATTTCCTCTCGCAGTAATACTGGTTTGTATTTCCGTAAAACGCCTCTAACTTTCTCTGACAGTAATATCGCGCATCGCACCGTGCCCCGCGCATGCGCACTTCACCAGAAGACACACACACACGGACACCTGGACGCACATAGGGATTTTATTAAAGAGGATTTCATTACATATCTTGCACATCAATATTGCTGCTACTTCTTTGTCTTCTCTTTGCACAATGTCTTGTCTTGTTTGTGTTTTAATTTAAAATTTTAATTTTAATTCTATTTTTAATTTATTATTTGCACGTCATGTTGGTACACTGTGGACCCTGAGCCTCGCAATTTCTTCTATCTGTATACTTGTATATGGTTGCGAGGACAATAAAGTTCACTTTGACTTTGACTTTGACAAGGCGCCTTGTATAAATAAAATGTATTATTATTAACTCTTTTAGGGCGGATGTCGACTTTTGTCGACACAAGAGGTTGAGGATGGATATCAAGGGCAGCTGTAAATGCTGATAAAACTCACCGTTACATTATTGGTAGACCCTCTTTGCTCGGAGGACAGTTAGACTCATTGACTTGATGTTGAAACCCTGCGTGTGTGTGAGTAGCGTACAGTAAGCAACGTCTAGAATGGCATCAACATCGGGTGAGAGAGCAAAGCAAATGCACAAAGCAAAATACTCTGTGCATATTATTTATTTCTTTATTTTTTGTGTATTATTGCTGGATCAGACTCTGACTTATCCAACTCCAATTTCTGGAGATCGAAAATGAAAGTCAGGTGCCTGCATCAGCTGACCGGTTGCCAGCTAATCGTAGTGCTGGACACGCTTGTGCAGCTGATGCGCCAATAAAAACTTTTGACCTGGAAGGACTTCACAGACTGGCAAATGGACTTCATCAAACAACACGGCCTGTTGGTGGACATACAGATTAGCAGCCCCTCGACTACTTCAAGCCATCTTTTACCAGAAAGTGCCTTTCAGCTTATGAGTGATGGGACAAACACGTATGTAATAAATATGTGAATACGCCTACTGTAGGGGCTCCTGGAGCATAAAACAGAGTGGCATTTGTCATAAATAAGTATTTTATGTTGATTTACGTGTGAAACCATTGCTTTCTATGCTTTTTAGAAAACAGATTTTTGGAAAAATATTCAGCCCTGGGACAAAAGGAAGAAAAAATAATTAGCCCTAAAAGAGTTAAAAAACAAGAAAAGGAATTGTAGTAAAAGTACATTACAAATAAAAAATAATAAAGTTCCAATACAAAACTCAAAAACTCTTTCTTTCTTTCTTTCTTTCTTTCTTTCTTTCTTTCTTTCTTTCTTTCTTTCTTTCTTTCTTTCTTTCTTTCTTTTGTTATCTAGTCTGTGCATAGATGGCATTTCAATGAAAAATAGGAAATACCCGATCTGTTTTTAATTTCATAAAAAAAAAAAAACATGGCATAAAACAATAGGGCCACATTTGATTAGAACCCGATGTGTACAGATTTCTCAATGTTGTGCACCTTTGCCCTCGCGTACAAAAGATAAATAAATAAGAACGTGTGATCTGTGCTGTAGATGTCAAAAAAAAAAAATATAATGAAAAAAATAGCTGCCAGGTTATCAGAGTCGCCTGGAGTCATTAAAACTCCCTGAAAACTTCCCAGAAGCCAGCATGCCTGCATAAGTACGTGCCATAAAAGGTCCCTGAGATTTACGAGGAACTTTTCCATCTTAGACTTAGGCACCATCTGATAAACAAGCAATTTTAGCTTCAGGCTAAACGATGCTCTTTGAGGTCTTGATTTACAATCCTTTGAATGATGTATTTGCAGTACCAGTCTAAGGCTCTGCTATGGCTTGCTGTGATTAGTCATCCGTGAGCAGCAGAAATTTGGACTCAGATCCTCAACTGAGACGCCCTAGAAGCTCCAGTGGAGAAAGAAATAAATGACACAATGTCTTTAGGACCTAATAACTAAGAAGAAATGAACACACATAAAAGCTGCTCCTACTGTTCATTTTCCCCGACGACAGATGCATTTGTGTTAGGGCTCGCTCAATTTCTTTTTTCTTTCTTTTTTTTTTTTTCTTTATCGTTTTTAATTCTCCGGCACACATGTAAAGGGGTCTGGATGCTGTCATCTGCACGTAAAAAACCTGGGTGGCTTCATTCAAGAGGAAGGCGATTAATGCTCAGTCCTCTGGTTTATTAGTCTAAATGAGTCACCGAGCATAAATAACTGAATCTGTTCTCAGACGCCATTAAAGTAAGATTTATCTTTGAAATTACACCTTTTCGTAAACATAGAAGCCGCACACAACCGTCTTAATGTGTTTATTATAAGTAACAAAAGCAGCATGATGTGTGCCAGAGAATATTATAATGAGGCAGCAGAGGATATAAGAGACTCAAAAATAGAAAATTGTGGGAATCACATTGGAGCTGAAGCCGAGAGTCATTTGAAAAGTATCACCTAATACTATCGGAAAATGTGATTACAGTCTGTCTTCTGCTATGCTGTTTTCTTATGTTAATCCTTATGTTGCTATCAGGAATAACACTTGACATTTTATTTTCTAGCTACTGTCAGGCCTGTGCGATGAGGAGGCTCTACAGAGGTAAGTAATACCACCCCAGGGCAACAGGGGGCGGACTTGTTAACACAAACTCTCTTTCCACCCACAGTTCGGAGGGAGGAATTGTTCAAAACACACGAGATTGTTCTTGAAAAAAATAGTTTTTTAAAAAAATTTTTTATTCCGTCATAAAGCACAGAAGGGCAGCACGGTGGCGCAGTGGTAGCGCTGTTGCCTCACAGGAAGGAGACCTGGGTTCACTTCCCGTTTAGCATTCGTTTGCTCAGAGGTTGATGCATTTGCTCCTTCATGAGCAGCTCTTCTTATCGCCACCCTGGCAGCCCGCTTCTTCTCTTCTTTCGTCGGCATCTTTTCGCGTTAAAACTGATTAAGTCAGTGTTTGTGTTGCAATTCTTTCATTTTTCAGTTGCGCTGGCACTGAAGTGTTCAATCTGCCTCAAGAATGACTTAACCCATTAACTGCCATTTTTTTTTTCCAAATATCCATCCATCCATTTTCCAACCCGCTGAATCCGAACACAGGGTCACGGGGGTCAGCTGGAGCCAATCCCAGCCAACACAGGGCACAAGGCAGGAAACAATCCCGGGCAGGGTGCCAACCCACCGCAGGACACACACAAACACTCCCACACACCAAGCACACACTAGGGCCAATTTAGAATCGCCAATCCACCTAACCTGCATGTCTTTGGACTGTGGGAGGAAACCGGAGCGCCCGGAGGAGAACGGGGAGAACATGCAAACTCCACGCAGGGAGGACCTGGGAATCGAACCCAGGTCCCCAGATCACCCAACTGCGAGGCAGCAGCGCTACCCACTGCGCCACCGTGCTGCCCTTTTCCAAATATTTTCGCTTTATTGTTATAGATTAACATCTGCTTAATAAGGAAAACATATATTTTGCATCTCAACATTTGTACTTTTTCGCACATTTCAAAATTTTGGCCATCCCCAAATGGGGATCATGACACATACTACCTAGTTTTGGTGCCATACTGGAAAACACTCAACATGTAGTCCAACATTACATTTGCAGCACTGTTTTCTTGCGTTAGTCTTACACACTGCACACTTCCTTTGTTTGCCCATTTCTGTGCATTCAATGTAGTGACCAGTTCCAGAGGTTCTGATATCCACAGGAACATGACTCTTGGCTGGTTTGCTAGAAGGATTTCCTCCCGGTTTAAAGTACATGATCCCCAAATGGGGATCGTGGCAGTTAATGGGTATTAAGATATGAAGAGGTAGGGGAAGTGACGGCGAAGGTGGTAGGGATGAGAACGGCGCCTGTACACATGTGCCACACCGCCGCCCTACTGGCCACTGCTGTGAGTTGATTCTACAATAAAATAAAAGAAAAAGAGGAAGTTTATATGTTTAATATGGAGCGGCATGGTGGCGCACTGGTAGCACTGCTGCCTCGCGGTAAGGTCACCTAGGTTCACTTCACAGGTCCTGCCCGTGTCTGCGTGGGTTTCCTCCCACAGTCCAAAGACATGCAGCTTAGGTGCATTGGCGATTCTAAATTGTCCCTAGTGTGTGACCGTGTGCCCTGCAATGGGCTGGCGCCCTGCCCGGGGTTTGTTTCCTGCCTTGCGCCCTGTGTTGGCTGGGATTGGCTCCAGCAGACTGTGGTGTTATGGGTCCACAATTCTTCCAGCAAAGGCCAGTTCGTTGTTAAATGAATAATCACCGCGCTCGCGGCTTAGCGAGGGGGCGTGGTGGCTGTAGCGAGCCACAGGGCGATCTGCGGTAGTGATGGGAAGTTCTTTGTATTTTGCTACATTCGTTTTACCTTCACAGGACTTCGAGGGCCTGCTGCATAGAAGCACCTCCACAGCCTGAGGCAGCTTTTTTTGTTTAATGTGTAGTGCTTGATGTACGCGAAAGCATACTGTTTAATGTGATGTTAAAAAAACTCAATTTTGGTCTTATCAGACCATTGAACATAATTCCAGCTGACTTCAGATCCTCTCGTGTGCCTTCTGGTAAACCTACATGCATTTTTATAGTAGTGGCTTTCTTTTCCATGCTCCCATAAAGCACCTTGTTTGCACAGTCTCTCCATTCTTAGGCACTGTAGCTTGTGACTCCTTTAGAGTTCTCATGGGCCTCTTGGTGGCCTCCCTCACTTGTCTTCTTCAGTTTTTTTATAAAAGAATTGCCCTACTCTTTCCATTTTTTTCATGTTTGGTTTGGAATATTCAGTAACTTGGATATTTTCTTGTCTCCATCCCCTGTCTTGTGCTTTTCAGCTATCTTTTCACGGGATTGCTTCGAGTGTCCTTTTTCTTTTTATTGTGTAGGGTAGGCCATGATACTGACTCACTGGACCTTCCAGATACAGGGGAATTTAGACTTCAATCAACTCTGCTCCTTAGGGACAAGCTGACAGATATGGGAGTAGATTCATACCTGGTGGCATGGATCGTGGATTATCTTAAAGACAGACCTCAGTATGTGCGTCTTGGGAACTGCACGTCTGACATTGTGGTCAGCAACACAGGAGCGCCACAGGGGACTGTACTTTCTCCGGTCCTGTTCAGCCTATATACATCGGACTTCCAACACAACTCGGAGTCCTGCCATGTGCAAAAGTTCGCTGACGACACTGCTATCGTGGACTGCATCAGGAGTGGGCAGGAGGAGGAGTATAGGGACCTAATCAAGGACTTTGTTAAATGGTGCGACTCAAACCACCTACACCTGAACACCAGCAAAACCAAGGAGCTGGTGGTGGATTTTAGGAGGCTCAGACCCCTCATGGACCCCGTGATCATCAGAGGTGACTGTGTGCAGATGGTGCAGACCTATAAATACCTGGGAGTGCAGCTGGATGATAAATTAGACTGGACTGCCAATACTGATGCGCTGTGCAAGAAAGGACAGAGCCGACTATACTTCCTTAGAAGGCTGGCGTCCTTCAACATCTGCAATAAGATGCTGCAGATGTTCTATCAGACGGTTGTGGCGAGCGCCCTCTTCTACGCAGTGGTGTGCTGGGGAGGCAGCATAAAGAAGATGGACGCCTCACGCCTGGACAAACTGGTGAGGAAGGCAGGCTCTATTGTTAATAATTTAATAATTTAATAATTATTTTTTTGCATTTATATAGCGCTTTTCTCACTACTCAAAGCGCTCAGCAATTGCAGGTTAAGGGCCTTGTTCAAGGGCCCAACAGAGCAGAGTCCCTTTTGGCATTGTTGGCATGGAGCTGGACAGTTTGACATCTGTGGCAGAGCAACGGGCGCTCAGCGGGCTCCTATCAATTATGGAGAATCCACTGCATCTACTAAACAGTGTCATCTCCAGACAGAGGAGCAGCTTCAGCCACAGACTGCTGTCAATGTCCTGCTCCACTGACAGACTGAGGAGATCGTTCCTCCTCCACACTATGCGACTCTTCAATTCCACCCTTTGGGGGGGGGGGGGGGGTAAATGTTAACATTATATAAAGTTATTGTCTGTTTTTACCTGCATTATTATCAATTTTTAATATTGTTTTTTGTATCAGTATGGTGCTGCTGGAGTATGTGAATTTCCCCTTGGGATTAATAAAGTATCTATCTATCTATCTATCTATCTATCTATCTATCTATCTATCTATCTATCTATCTATCTATCTATCTATCTATCTATCTATCTATCTATCTATCTATCTATCTATCTATCTATCTATCTAACTCAAACCTCTTGACTACAGACAAGTGATCTCCATTTATTTAAGTATGGGACATCTAAAACCAATTGGCTGATTTAGGTTAAAGCTTAGGCAAACAACTATTTTGTGTTTTATATTAGTCATTAATGCAGACATCTGTTTTCACTTTGACATTAAAGAGTCTTTTTCTCACAAATGTCAAATTAAGTCCCCTGTCATTCGATGTTATATAACAATAAAATGAGAACTTCCTTGGGGTGAACACTTTGGACAGGCATTGTATAAAACATTCAGTCTATACATGTAATGTATATTTAAATGGTGTTCAATGTGGAATGTCACATAAAATCAAAGAGCTGCCCAGTTCACTATGACCCTGGCACTGACTCATCGTGTAACTCAGAGTGAGTCATGTAAAAATGAGGGGCTCCACTTGACACGATATGTAAACATTTGCTCTGAGTTCCTGTAATTTGTAAGTTGATCTGGATAAAAGCATCAGCTATGCAGGGTATGTCATGACTTGCAGTCACTTTCCTTTTTTGCGACTTTTTTCCTTTTCTTCAGTCCTACCAAATGAGTAATTCTCCAGCGTAAGAAAGTTATCTGGCTTTTATTTTTAAGAAATAAATTTAATTCTAGACTAGCAAATCGTGCTTGAGAAAATTTCGCAAGAATAAAAGCATTAATGAGTTGAGGGCGAGGGAGTGAAAAATATCACACGTCGCAGTAAGAAAGGAGATTATTTTAATAAGTAGTGACTTGTGAGAGGGCTAAATATTAGAATAGTCACATGATTAGTATGGGATGTTATTAAAGTCCCTTGCAACAGCATGAATATTCACAATACAAAGTGTAAGAGGAACATTGAAATTGTCAGAAAAAAAATTGAAATGTAGAATTGTCAGGTAAATTGAGAGGAGCTACTCTGGGCATCTCTCTCCTAGGAGGATTCATTTTGCCGACGTGCTCTCATCGCTTGTGCATTAGCGGCGGGAGGAAAAGTAAAAGGGAAACCGTTTTCCCGATGTTAGCAGCTAAGCGACTTTGTCTTTCTTCTGAGGTTTCATTTGGTTGATGTCCCTGCCCCGTTTGCGTTATTAGCAACTAAGAGAGTTTTCTGTATCCTCGGAGGTGGAGACCTTACCCCGACTCCACCTCTCACTTCCAGGCCGGACAGACAGACACACTTTCACACGTAGACATTTATATATAAGATTCACGGTGATAAATGCATTTTAGTTGATCTATAGCAAAAGAATGTTATATTTTAAGGTCTAATATAGCATCTTAATACATAATTTGCCAGTCTACTCACTCACTCACTCACTCACTCACTCACTCACTCACTCACTCACTCAGTCACATCCATTCGAAGCCGAATGCGCAGTCGCCTTCTGCACAGCTGCCCGAAAAACCTTGCGAGACCAACATCGCGGCAGGCGGCGGATTTACGGCCACGAAAATTCAAAGAGAAAGGCGACTTCGATTAAAGCTCTAGAGGCCTGAAAGGCGATTTCAACTACAGCTCGAGGCCTAATTACGCATTCATTCAATACACCTATGTCAGGTTTGTGGTGCTTATACTTATTACTATTCCACTCGTGCCCGTTTCATCTTACGTTGTCGAAAAGGGCTCTTTGTCTAGTATAGCATAATATACATCTCAATAGCACTTCACACAGCCCTGACTCATCTGCCGTGCCCTAACACTTACAATTGTGCTTGAAAGTTTGTGAACCCTTTAGAATTTTCTATATTTCTGCATAGGTTCACATAGCAAAGGTTCACATACTTTTGCCACTCACAAATATGTAATATTCGATCATTTTCCTTAATAAATAAATGACCAAGTGTAATATTTTTGTCTCATTTGTTTAACTGGTTTCTCTTTATCTACTTTTAGGACTTGAGTGAAAATCTGATGATGTTTTAGGTCATATTTATGCAGAAATATAGAAAATTCTAAAGGGTTCACAAACTTTCAAGCACAACTGTATGTTAGGATGCTATTCGTTGATTTTAGTTCAGCATTTAACACCATAATCCCGGACAAGCTGGTACAAAAGCTTCATAATATGGGCCTGTCCACGTCATTGTGTCTCTGGATCAGGGACTTTCTCACCAACAGGTCTTAGGTGGTTAGAATCGGAGATCGTACATCAGCCACACTGGTTTTGAACACAGGCACGCCACAGAGTTGTGTGCTCAGCCCAGCACTCTTCACGTTATTTACGCACAATTGCTCTGCCATCGATGTCACAAATATGGTTGTGAAGTTTGCGGATGATACGACCGTGGTTGGTCTCATATCAGACAATGATGAGACTCACTACAGAGAGGAGATACAACATCTAGGCACTATGGTGCTCAGCCAAAAACCTCATCTTGAACACCAGCAAGACCAAAGAGATCATTGCGGAGTATAGGAGGTCCAGAAGAACAGAATATGCTCCTATATTCATACATGAAGAGGCTGTAATGTGTGTGGACAATATCAAGTTCTTGGGTATCCACATCACATCGGATCTGACCTGGTCTTTGAACACATCTCACCTGGTAAAGAAAACCCAAGAAAGACTCTTCTTCTTCAGGAAGATGAGACGTGCTGGATTCTCCTCTCGGCTGCTCACAAACTTCTACAGATGCGCTATAGAAAGCATACTCTGTCACAGTATGACAGTGTGGTACGGCAGCTACACAGCACAAGACTTGGCACGGGTGGTGAGAACAGCACAGGGGATCGTGGGAAGTCCTCTCCTAGACCTGGACTCTGTTTATGCTGGAAGGAGGCAGAAGAGGGCTAAATGTTGTAGCAGTAGAGGCGTGGAGCCACCTCTAACACCCTCAGGTATCAATCCAGACACTGGATAAAAGTCCAAGACTCGTTTATTTACTTGTACTGTGCACAAAGCACCCTCCACTCCACACTCATATAAACAATAAACTCTCAATACAAATACCAATTCTCCTCACCCAGACACTTCGCCACCCTACCTCCCAGCTCAGCTCAATGTCTGGGCTTTCCCACAGTCCTTTTATATGCCCTGACCCAGAAGTGTTCCCTGGCCAAACCCACAAGTCCTTATTCCCTCCGGGTCAGGGTAAACAGTCCTTTCTTCAGCCCGGGAGCACGTCGTTCCTTCCGGTCACGTGATGATGACGCACTCCCGGGTTATAGGGCACATAAGAGCCCACTAGCCCCCCTACAGCGACTCCCAGTGGCCCCCAAGGTATCCAGCAGGGCTGTGTATACAAACTACAGAGTCCATGAGGCCCTGCTGGAACTCGGGGCACCATCATGCTGTCCGGAGGGCTCCTCTTGGCGGCCTGGGGGTGGCGACCGGAGTCTGTAGCCGGCCGTCCATCACAATGTATAGCTGCAGATCTCACCCATCTGAGAAATGGACTGTTTGTACCACTGCCTTCGGGAAAGTGGTACAGAAACATAAAAACACGTACCAGCAGACTGAAAGAGAGCTTTTTCCCCAGAGCTGTGAAGTCCATCTGCCCCTGCTGATACACACACACACATACATCTACCCCTGTAGACATGCACACGCACTTTCTCTCGTAATCAAACACATACACTCGTATTCCTCCCCTGCAGACCCATTGCACACAGATCACTGGTCTCTGCAGGCGTACTACCTCAGGAAAAGTCTGGACTTGATAATGTTTTATTGCTGCTGTCTTTTATACTTATTATGTTTATTTTATTATTTATAGTGTATTGTGTATTTAAGTATTCTGCCTTGAAGCCGAGTCCTACCCAAAAAAAAAAATTTCATTATGTTTAATAATAATGATAATAAAGAATTCTATCTATCTATTCTAATCATTCTTCTATTGGTATGCGCTTAAGTTTCCTATTGATGGCAAACGTAGGAAGCATATTGTTCAAATCAAACTTGAGTCATATGCATCTCTTGGGAAGTCATGTACTCCCAACCAACCTGGTGGACAGGGTTAATTGTGGTTATTTAAGATATCAACGTTTGTCATGTCCTGTCAGCAACTGGGTGTAGCCAATCACGTAAAAAGTTTTCTGATTATGTAATGAATTCCTTGGAATTGTGATCTAATCAATGAATTGTATAAATATAGCGCAGAGGACGCTGTTTTCTTTGTAACGCTTGTTAACTCTTTGGGGGCTGAATATTTTTTCCAAAAAGCATAGTTTCTGAAAAGCAATGGTTCCACAGAGAAATCAACATAAAACATCCCTTGCTGCATGCTGTGGCTGCCAGTTTGCCAAGAATGTGCAGCAGGCTGTCTTTGCGTGGTCGGGACAAAGTTGCAGTGCATTGCAATCTGGTTTCTACTACCTCTTATCATTGTTAAGTGGCAGTCCTCTGTGGCGAACAATGTCAGTACAGCGATTAGCTGGGGACCAAACAGCTGAAGCTAGAACCTCACATTCGTTTTCAATCACTTGTATCAAAATCTGAGTCCGACAAGTCATAGTCAGGGCTCTGTCCTCGGTCCTCTGCTTTTCTGTATTTATATGCTTCCCCTTGGCCATATTATCCGTAGTTATGGACTGGGTTATCATTTTTATGCAGATGATACTCAGCTCTACTTCAATGTCAAAAGAGGAACTTCATCAGAGCTTTCTCAGCTCACAACCTGCCTTAGTGAAATTAAAACCTGGATGGAGCAGAACTCTTTAAAATTAAATTGCAATAAAACTGAACTCCTGCAAATTGGGACTAAAGTGCAACTTAATAAAATGAGCTTCTTCCCAGTCCATCTTGGCAGTGATCTCATCAGACCTGCCTCTACTGTAAAGAATCTTGGTGTCATTTTTGATTCCTCCCTCTCTTATTCCGCCCACATAAATCACATTAAGAAACTTTCTTACTTTCACCTCCGTAACATATCCCGCGTTTGCTCCTTCCTCTCCTTTTCTAACGCTGAGAAACTTGTCCATGCTTTTATCACATCCCGCATCGATTATTGTAACTCCCTACTGGCAGGTGCCCCTTTTAATCTTATATCACAGCTCCAGCTTATTCAAAACTCAGCTGCAAGAGTCCTTACTCGAACCAGCAGCAGCGAGCACATCACACCCATCCTGCTCTGTCTCCACTGGCTCCCTGTGTCTTACAGAATCGAATATAAAATCCTACTAATAACCTACAAAGTCTTAAATGACCTCGCACCAAACTACATCAGTGACCTTCTCCATCACTATGTGCCTGCCCGCCCACTAAGGTCCTCTGATTCTGGTAATCTTGTTGTGCCCCTCACTAATCTACACTCCATGGGTGACAGGGCCTTCAGCTGTATAGCGCCCAGACTCTGGAATGACCTACCGAAATTAATCAGGTCAGCTGACTCCGTGAATTCTTTTAAACAACAACTCAAAACTCATCTGTTCAGGAAGGCTTTTAGCTCTACTTGACTTTATTACCCTTCTCTCAGTTTACTTCTCTGTCAAGATGCTAATGTAACCTGTGTGTGTGTGTGCGAGAACATCAATTATGTTGTCTGTTTTTTTTTTCAGAATTTACTGTCTTAATCTCTTTATTTATTTATCTGGTTTGTACAATGCTATATACTGTATATTCTGCCGTTCTTTATTATATTCTGTAAGTGCCTTGAGCATGGGAAAGGCGCTATATAAATAAAATGTATTATTATTATAGTCCAATTCAGAGATAATAGGCTAAACATTGTCCACGGAGTATTTTGCTTTACGCATTCGCTTTGATCTCTCGCCAGATGTCAGTGCCATTTTTACCATCGTTTGCACCATGCTACTCACGCGCTCGCAGGAAATCTCGGTCATACTAATGAATCTCACTTTTCTTCTATCAACAAGAGTCCAACTAAAACATAACGGTTGGTTTTGTCACAGTTTACAGTCGATTACCATCGTCAACTCTTGCTTTTGACAAAAGTCAACATCAGCCCTGAAAGAGTTAATCAAATATGCTGTTGCCTCTTACAAGATTTAGAATAATGATTGACGCTTTCTCCTGCCTGGGTTTTTATTGCTTAAACCGGGGCATTCCGGTTAGGGGTGTCAGGTCAAAAATTTTCTTCCACAGTTTTCACAGGCTGTCCTCCTGGTACTCTGGTTTGCCTCACACATACCCAGAGACGTCCAGTTTAGGTTAGTTGGTGACTGTGAATTGGGCTCTGTGTCAATGCTGGCTTGTGTCAGCATGTTTGTATGCTCTGTGGTGGACTCCTGCTCCATCAAGGGATGTTTTACCTTGTTATTACATCACCTGTGACGTGTACCTAACAAAAAGGGTACTGATATAACATCTTAGGCTCTTTTCTTAATGAGGGGTAGGAAGTACTGTCAGAAATCAGCTATGTAAATATTATCAATAACTTATCTGGCTACCTCACAGTTCATATTGTACCCTGCATATTCAGCCCTATAGGACCTCTAATGGCAGACTAATCACTTCCAGGGAATGCTTTTTATTTTCACTCCTTTGCTTCACCCCAGTTGTCCACCAATAGACGACTGCACAAAACATCATTTGTGCTCTTAAGGGAGCATGGCTCTACAAGGACTGAACAATCGTAGCAATCGGCGACACTAGTAATCAATAATCGGACAGAGACATTGAGTCTAACATTTTACTTTAAAATTCAATTTTTGTCATAATACTCAATAGCAACAAATACAATGAAAAGGCAAAGAAAAATACAACCTGAGTGGTTCCATGCAGTCGTTAGAACAATCTGGATGAGAACAGGCCAATCAACCCAACAAATCTCACCAGTCCTATCCACTTAATTCTTCTAAAATCACATCAAGTCGAGTTTTAAAAGTCCTTAAAATCCTACTGTCTACCACATGTATTCCAACTGTCTGCGGTTCTCTGTGTAAAGAAACACTTCCTAACGTTTGTGTGAAATTTCCCCTTCACAAGTTTCCAGCTGTGTCCTCGTGTTCTTGATGAACTCATTTTAAAGTCACCGTCTCGATCCACTGGACTAACTCCCTTCATCATTTTAAACACCTCAGTCAGGTCTCCTCTTAATCTTCTTTTGCTTAAACTGTAAAGGCTCAGCTCTGTGTAAAGAAAAATTTCCTAATGTTTGTGTGAAATTTACTCTTAAGTTTCCAGCTGTGTCCCCGTGTTCTTGATGACCTCATGTTAAATCACCATCTCGATCCACTGGACTAATTCCCTTCATCATTTTAAACACCTCAGTCAGGTCTCCTCTTAATCTTCTTTATCTTAAGCTGTAAAGGCTCAGCTCTTTTAATCTTTCCTCATAACTCATCCCCTGTAGCCCTGAATCAGCCTAGTCGCTCTTCTCTGGACTTTCTCTAGAGCTGCTTTGTCCTTTTTGTAGCCTGGAGACCAAAACTGCACACAGGACTCCAGATGAGGCCTCACCAGTGTGTTATAAAGCTTGAGCAGAACCTCCTGTGACTTGCAATCCACACATCAAGGCGCTATATAACCTGACATTCTGTTAGCCATCTTATTGGCTTCTGGACAATGTCTGGAAGTTGATAGTGTCGAGTCCACTACGACTCCTAAATCCTTCTCATGAGGTGTACTCTCGATTTTCCAACCGCCCTTTGTGAATTCAAACCTCACATTTTTACACTTCCTATGTGTAATGCTTTACATTTACTGACATTAAATTTCATCTGCCCAAGCCTGTATGCTATCCAAGTCCTTCTGTGATGATATAATGGATTCCAAATGATCTGCTAATCAACCTATCTTGGTATCATCTGCAAGCTTAACCGGCTTGTTTCTTATATTCCTATCTAAATCATTTATATTTATTAAAAATAGCCCCTTAACATCGGCCAGTTCTGATGAAATTCCTCACACCATCACCCTCTGCTTCCTGTGTCTGAGCCAATTCTGTACCCACCTACACACATCACCCTGAACTCCCACTTCTTTCAATTTGATGCCCACCTATCATGTGGTCCCTTATCAAATGCTTCCTGAAAGTCACTATAAATAACATCATCTGCTCCACTCCGATCGTATCTTTGTGTTGCCTCCTCATAGAGTTCCAGTAAGTTAGTAAAACACGACTTCCCTCGTCTGACCCCATGCTGACTGTTCAGTAAAACTCCTGTCATTGCCAGGTGTTGCTCAATCTTATCCTTAATAATTCCTTCCATTAATTTTCCTGTGATGCATGTTAAGCTTACTGGCTTATAGTTGCTGGGATCTGCCCTGTCACCCTTTTTTTGTGTGGATGTTGTGGAAATTCAGTGGCATTGAGCAGGTTTGAGAATGTCTTTGTGTTCAGACCCTAATCCCAACCCTAATTCTGAAGCACCTTTTTGTCCATGCGTTGAAAACGTTCACATTTTCATTCTTATTGCTTTTCAGATATTTTTCGAAGGTGTGCCCCATTATAGCATCTACCTCCTTGTGGTGTGGGTTGAATATTTGGTACCAAATAACAAGAAGATGTATTTACTAGAGCTATACCCAAACAACCAAACAAGGTCAAGGGAGAATACCTCAGAGTTTAGTGGTGGCCTACCTCCCAGATCCTAATCCAAACCAAAAGCCTAGGGGAGCCTGGACAATGAGGGTCAACGACTCTGTGGCCAGGGTATAACCCAAACTCAAAGCCCACAAGGCAAAAAGGGAGACTGGAGGAGGAGAGCACACAAGCTAATAACTCTCAGGACCCTCTCCAGTATATGTACCCAGATATGGCCCACATAATAACACCAAACAGCTTGGAAAAGGATGGTGGCACCGAGGTTGGAAGGACAGTGCTTCAGTTTTTCCAATGAATCCCCTGTGCATTCTGGAGAGCTATTGGGAATGGAGTCTTGTTCCAAAAAAACCTAACCTGCCCACGTCTCCGGCTGACAGAATGCTGATCGCTCCCCATCCACATACCTAGTAAAGCCTGGAAAAATGGGAAGATAAGGAAGAGTAAAGGAACAGAGAACCCTAAAAGAAATCCAAGAGTAAACAGAAGGTGAAGAAATCCCTAGAACCACAAGAAAAATGGAACCTAAGCAAGTAGAAGAAGTATTACCCAACAGGCATCAGACAAAACCTCCAGAGAGCCAAAGGACTCTAACGGATCTACCCCTACCAAAACCCTAAGCTTAACCAAGGGGGCCCCTCCCAGCCTAAGGCTAACACCTACAGTTAGGCCCATAAATATTTGGACAGAGACAACTTTTTTCTAATTTTGCTTCTGTACATTACCACAATGAATTTTAAATGAAACAACTCCGATGCAGTTGAAGTGCAGACTTTCAGCTTTAATTCAGTGGGGTGAACAAAACGATTGCATAAAAATGTGAGGCAACTAAAGTATTTTTTGAACACAATCCCTTCATTTCAGGGGCTCAAAAGTAATTGGACAATTGACTCAAAGGCTGTTTCATGGGCAGGTGTGGTCAAGTCCGTCATTATGTCCTTATCAATTAAGCAGATAAAAGGCCTGGAGTTGATTTGAGGTGTGGTGCTTGCATGTGGAAGATTTTGCTGTGAACAGACAACATGCGGTCAAAGGAGCTCTCCATGCAGGTGAAAGAAGCCATCCTTAAGCTGCGAAAACAGAAAAAACCCATCTGAGAAATTGCTCCAATATTACGAGTGGCAAAATCTACAGTTTGGTACATCCTGAGAAAGAAAGCAAGCACTGGTGAACTCAGCAATGCAAAAAGACCTGGACGTCCACGGAAGACAACAGTGGTGGATGATCGCAGAATCATTTCCATGGTGAAGAGAAACCCCTTCACAACAGCCAACCAAGTGAACAACACTCTCCAGGGGGTCAGCGTATCGATATCCAAGTCTACCATAAAGAGAAGACTGCATGAAAGTAAATACAGAGGGTGCACTGCAAGGTGCAAGCCACTCATAAGCCTCAAGAATAGAAAGGCTAGATTGGACTTTGCTAAAGAACATCTAAAAAAGCCAGCACAGTTCTGGAAAAACATTCTTTGGACAGATGAAACCAAGATCAACCTCTACCAGAATGACGGCAAGAACAAAGTATGGAGAAGGCGTGGAACAGCTCATTATCCAAAGCATAACACATCATCTGTAAAACACAGTGGAGGGAGGCAGTGTGATGGCTTGGGCGTGCATGGCTGCCAGTGGCACTGGGACACTAGTGTTTATTGATGATGTGACACAGGACAGAAGCAGCCGAATGAATTCTGAGGTGTTCAGAGATATCCTGTCTGCTCAAATCCAGCTAAATACAGCAGTCAAATTGATTCATGATACAGATGGACAATGACCCAAAACATACAGCCAAAGCAACCCAGGAGTTTATTAAAGCAAAGAAGTGGAAAATTCTTGAATGGCCAAGTCAGTCACCTGATCTTAACCCAACTGAGCAGGCATTTCACTTGTTGAAGACTAAACTTCAGACAGAAAGGCCCACAAACAAACAGCAACTGAAAGCCGCTGCAGTAAAGGCCTGGCAGAGCATTAAAAAGGAGGAAACCCAACATCTGCTGATGTCCAGGAGTTCAAGACTTCAGGCTGTCATTGCCAGCAAAGGGTTTTCAACCAAGTATTAGAAATGAACATTTTATTTCCAATTCTTTGATTTGTCCAATTACTTTTGAGCCCCTGAAATGAAGGGATTGTGTTCAAAAATGCTTTAGTTGCCTCACATTTTTATGCAATCGTTTTGTTCACCCCACTGAATTAAAGCTGAAAGTCTGCACTTCAACTGCATCTGAGTTGTTTCATTTAAAATTTATTGTGGTAATGTGCAGAACCAAACTTAGAAAAAAGTTGTCTCTGTCCAAATATTTATGGACCTAACTGTATGTGACTTTTCTTTAAATGCACCTTGGGGCTGACACAAAAAGTAATTTTGTTGTGTTACACAATGACAATAAAGTGCTTGAACTTGAACTTGAACCCTAATCCTAAACCTTAAGGGCCTTATCATAAAACACAGAGCTAGAGGTCCCCTGCCAACAAGGCAAACCAAAACGAACCACAGACAGAAGACCTTATCCTATAAGTGCCAGAGGTCTACTGGAGAACCAAGAAGCCTTATCCTAAAAAACAGAGTTGCAGGCCTACACCAGTAAGGGCCTTATCTTGAAAATCAAAGCCAAAGGCTTACACCAGTAAGGGAAACAAAGGCCTAACCCTGAAATACAGAGTCAGAGGTCTACACAAGCAAAGAAGCCTTACCCTTAAAATCTCTGAGGTTCTAAGTTCAAATCCCACTACTGACACCATCGTGTAGCCATGAGCAAGTTGCTTTACAAACCTGTGTTCCAATCAGAAAAACAAAAGAAACATTTTCATTTGTTTTAACTGCACTAAATTTTTTTAAATAACTTTGGTTTACAGTACATGATAAATAAATGAA